>NW_028324301.1:2110000-2397500 GCF_058129835.1 Hydra viridissima
AAGTTTTTGAATTTACATTATGCAGCATAAATCTATTTTAATTTGTTTCTACTAGTAAGTAAATAGCTGTAGTAAGATGGGGCATAGTAAGCAAAGTTCCTTTTTAATCTTATAAAATATTTGTTAAAAGAAAAGAATTATTCAATCAGTTTTTTACTTTATGTAAAAGATTCTCTGAAATATTAATTAACACCTATTTGCAATTTATGGTAGACATTCAGTTTATCATTGAAAGTGAATAATGTACGAGAAAAGAGAGAAGAAAATTAGCAAGTTACATAACGAATATGCCAAATGCCTACTTTAATGTCTGAAATTCTGAAATGAATTAAAGTATTTGAAAAAAGCAATTAAATGTTTGTAAAAGAGAAAATTCTCAATAGAGCAAATGTTATAAGGTTCTGTTAAAAAGTCATCAAAAAACTGGAGAAGGTTTTTAAATGAGTTTGCAAAGAAATTAGCTATTTAAAAATTCAGTTTGACAGATGCCAGAGTACAAATATGACTTACAATATAAATTATCAACATTGGAGTCATGTGCAGAACATTCTTTAATTCTGGCTGAGATGTTTATGCAGCTTAAATCTCACCATTTAAAGAAAAGAATGGTGTCTTATGGCTTGGCTCTTTTCATACGACCAAAAAAATGATAAAATAGATGGATTATCTATTTAAGCATTTTCTTAAAAAGCAGTTCTGAAACAAGATGGTCCTAAAATTAAAAAACTTCTTTTGTCTTTCTGAACTCACAAGTTAAATAAGGTTTTGAAGTTTGCAAATCACAAGAAATGTTTTAAATTTAAACACTAATACAGTTACTGGAGCCAAAAAGCTTCAAGACAAATTGATTTTAAGTTCCTCTGTTTAGTTGTGTGGAACCAAACATTTACTTAGATAAAGAACCTGCAAAGAAGAGATACTTTGAAGCAATAATTATTCAATTTATATTGAAACAAGAAGAATATGGTTCAGCTAAACATTACAGAGACAGAGTAGATACTAAAAACCAAAGTAGAAAACTCTATATGGAACAAATTATTTGATTAAATTTTTTAATTTCCTGATTAAATTTTTTGATTAAAAGGAAGATTCTGAACATCATCTGAACTGAAACTCAACTTACAATGCAACTTATTATTCAAATAGAATCATGCTTTTCTTGAACTCCTATTTGAGATTATGTATCAGAAAAGTCTTTTAAAGACAAAAAAAAGTGCTGATATTCTTGCTATCACTTAAATGATTTAGCTTCAAAATATCTCGTATAAAATTGTAAGTTTAAAATTACTAGTAAAGTTAGAAAATACAATTCCAATTGAGATTTTATTGCTTATGAGATTTAACTACTTTACACATCCAATAAATATTCTGAGACTGAGTGACTCTAAAGATGTTTTTTTAATTTATAGCCCCTGGGGCCTATTTGTCTTTGTCTTAACTCAGAGCTCCAGTTGGAATTTGAACATGTTTGACCTTTATCTCTCTATTTTTAGATAGAGAAATTTGATCGTGACACTCAAACTGTTCAAAATCGGAATCAATCACTACAAACTTGTAATAATGCATCGACTCAGATGGTACAATTTTTGATTTTGTTATTAATTTCGTGTGTTTTTTGTTTTTTACTTGATATTACTTTTTTCTAAGTATATACCATTGATTTCAATTTCTTTTTTAGACTAAACCTGGTTGTTACGTTTCTGATGCAACAGATAAAATACTTATACCTGGTAAATACATTACTGCAGATGTAAAAGAAAAAGAAAAAATAAATAAGGTATTTGAAATTATTTGCTGGGCACCTTATATATAAATATATATATACAGTGTGTCCCAAAAATAACCAAACTTTTAGGATATAAAATAAAACACACATTATGTTATAATTGAAAGTTATTATTTATTCAAAATAGATTCCATCAGACTCAATACAACGTTTGGCACGATCAACCAGCACATGCATAGATTTTTTTATGTCATTTATAGGAATGTTCTTCAGCATCTCAGTTACAGCTGTTTGAATGGCTGGGACATCATCATAAAATGCTCCTTTCATCTTGGTTTTCAGTTTTGGAAATAGAAAATAGTCACATGGTGGTAGATCAGGTGAATATGGAGGTTGGTTGATGAGAGAAGTCCGTTTTTTCATCAAAAATTCGTTCACTTTTTTGGTCTTGTGAGGCGGTGCATTGTCGTGCAATAAAAACAGTTGTTTTCCTGCTGGATATTCAGGTCTAACACAACAAATTCTTTTCCACAAACAATCTAAAACGCCTAAATAGTATTCTCCATTAAAAGTTCGACCTTCTGGAACAAATTCCTTGTGGACAATACCCTTCGAATCATAAAAAGTAATCAACATTGTCTTGATTCAAAACTTCTGGAAATGCAATTTTTTTGGTTTTGGCTTGCCTTTGGACTTCCATTCAGCAGATTGACACTTAGTTTCAGGGACATATTTAAAGCACCATGACTCATCACCAGTTATGATCGAATCAAGAAAGTCTGGATTGTTTTCAACAGTTTCAGCTATGTCTTTGCAATGCTCCACACGAGCGATTTTTTGGTCTTCATTTTATTCATGTGGAACAAAACGCACATATACCTTTCTTTTACCCAAATCTTGAGTTAAAATTCTCCAAATAGTGTTTTAAATGTATTTAATTCCTCAGCCAACATTCTCGTAGTAAAATTTGCATTGATATCAATGATTTCACAGACTTTTTCCACCAATTCAGCACGATTACTAGCTTCTGGATGACCTGGCCTCAGCTCGTCATTTAAATCCTCGCGACCATTTTTAAATTGTGTAAACCACGTACAAACTTGAGTACGACTCATACAATCATCACCATAAACTTTTTTCATCAATTCGTATGTCTCAGCGAATTTTTTTCAAGTTTAACACAAAATTTTATATTTGCTCTTTGTTCCATTTTCGTTTTGTAACATTAGGACACATTTTTCTTTTATTGAAATGGCTGTAACTTTCACATCTGTCATCTGATTTACATGAATGTAGGTGCGTTTGAAAGAGGATGAATGTATCTTTTTCATGCTGCAAATTATCAATGGATGGCGCTGCATGTTATATGATTTAAATATAAAGTTCGGTTATTTTTGGGACACACCGTGTATATACACATATAGACATATACATTTATATTTTATTTCTTTTTTTTTTTTTATATCTTTTTTATTTTTTTTTGCTGAAAAAAGTTGTTAAAATTATAAAGATTGATAAAAATATTTTAATAGTTTTGTTTTCAATCTTTTAACTTTAGTATCATACCAAATTAAGAACTTTGTCCAAAAAGTAATGGACCAAATTAATAGTTTTAAAAAGCTTATATGGAAAAATGTTTTTAAATATTTTGATTCAAGATTCTTTTTAACAATGTTTGTGTGGATTGCAGAATTCAGATGTTATCAATAATTATTTTTCCATCTCCTCACTATGACGTAGCAATAAAAACCATAATGCTTCCGACACTGAGTTTAAAAGTTTCTCTCCACTTTTTGCTAAAATTTTTGAGCTCCATCAAATGATTTTAGGTTATACTTTCCATAAAACTTTTTTACAGTAGTCTAATGAAATATTGGTATACTTTTTACAAAATGGTAATTTTCTTTTCATATGTGTTTTAGTAGAAAAAAAGATTTCTTGCATACTAGTTGGTCTTGAAATCCTTGATCTCTGATCCTGTTCCAATTTTTTATTTGTCAACCCCACCTATCACCATTACCTTGAGGGCTTCTTGGTCAATCCAAAAACTCTTTTCAGTAGTAGTAATTTTCTTTTCCAACAGCCATTTGCAATCAGTTCTTTCTGTCACTCCCTCATCCTAACATTCACAAGTATAAACAGTTTTTGAAAAGAACTATTCTTGTCTTTAAATACTGCTAACACTTGTTAAAGCTTGGAGTATTTTTTAAAGTTCAATATGTCTTTAAAATAGCTCTCTGTATACTAACTACAGTACAGTACATTGTAAATCAAAAGTTGGAATACTTGTTTTTTTATAAATATCCATATGAACCACCCTAATATGTTTTAGGATGCATTAAAAACCTCTTCCAAAAAAAATTTACTCTCCTTACATTTATAGCATTCAATTGGTTCTAAAAAGTGGTCTGACAATTTTTGTAAAATTCTGAGTTTATCTAGAGGGATCCTCCTCAAAATTATAATTTGACATTTTTCTTGGATTTTCTTCCATTTCTGTAGATTTTATTCTTCAAATTCAATGAAAAGTTTTCCTACATTTTAATTTATAGTCCAGGGTATTATAATTTATCATCAATTACCTCTTCATTTTATTCACTCATTCACTTGATGTCACCAGACATCAAGTTGCATTTTTTAGCTTATTTTAAACAAGTATTTAAAATAAATAAAATTGAATTGTATATGTTGTACAAGGTTTTAACTGTAACAGTTGTTAAGGTCATAAGAAACATGTATTGTATTGCATTAGATCTTATTATTTGTACAAAATTTAAATGGATAATGGAAGCTTTACTGATTTGGCTTCTACTACTCCTTCAAAGGCAGAAGCTCTGAATGACACTCCTAGTTAATCTGCTAAGTAAACAATATAAATATATGGAGAGATTAACAATATTTGGATTTTGGAACAAAACTACTGAGGAAGATTCAAAAATTACTTGCTTATGTATCCCAACATCTGCCCAAGTATTGGATTGTTTGCATATCATTTAAATGAAGATGGTCACAAAAATCAAACATGATGAAAATCTGTAAAAGTTGTTTTGAAAAAATTAGAATATTTTATGAAAAGGAGGACATGTTAATGATTACTAATCACAAGGCTTGTTAAAGGATTGTTAAGATGAAATAGATGAAAATGCAATTCCAAACAAACAGATCAATCCCAACATCTATTGATAAGATCAAGAAGATGGAAGATTTATTAATTCAATAATGTAAAACAACTCATCAAGAATCCAGAAGATCTGAGTTTTCTGTCTTTGATAAAGTCTAACCGTTTAGCAACATTTTATTTAAAAGATAAGTGTTGGCTAGAAAGGTCCATTGTCTACAACAACATGACAAAGCCAAAGCAACTTGTCATGAGAAAATAAAAACTGGAAATACAAGTTGCACAACTTTTAGTGTAAATGTCTCACTCAATGAAAAGTGGCAGTAGCAACAGTGGTTCAGCGGACAGCAGTGAGTCAGTAGAAGCTATAGAGAGCAGTTTCCCAACTCCATCAACAAGAATCAGAAGTCACCACAGATCTTACTGTCCTGGAACGCCATCATTCATACCCCAAAACATAACTTGAATTCCTAAACTTGTTTCATTAGAAACACAGTTGAAGATGACACCTGTACATTGTTACTTAAGTCATTTTTGAGTGTCAATTTTACTCGTTTTCTTGTTTATCTTTTATGCCATCTTTCAAAAAACTTCTTGATTTCTCTCAAAAAAAAAATTTTAATTTTTTCCTGATTAAAAACAGTTTCAAGAATGTTTAATTTTCTAATTCGAAGTAAATATTTTAATTTGAGGTTGAATGAAATTAGTGATCAAGTTTAAATTAACTTTTATTAACTATTTTACTATTTAACTATTTTATTATTTAACTATACTAACTATTAAAATTAAACCATTAAATTTAAATTTAAAAGTAAATAAACAATTTGCTTCAGTTGTCAAACAAACCTATTATAAAATTCACTCAGTATTGAATAGAGAGATTCTAAAGTAATTCTTGGCACGCAGAAATACTTTAGAATCAGCACGCATAATAGAGATATATTCTAAACAACCCAAAGGTTATGTAGTTAACACATGTACAGCAATCTGTTTGTACCAAAGCTTTGATATCAGAAGCAAGTTGTGATTGCACCAAGATTTCCATTTTGTATGCAACTGTTGATAAATCAAGATGATAAATTGGACATGAAATTGTGATGAATGTCACTGAACGGTGGTACACTTCGAAGCTTAAAACTTTGCATTGGGATTCTAAGCTGATGCCAGTGTAATCAAGTTAAATTAGAAGGATTCTCTACAGTTGTTGTCAGCAATTATCAGGAACTCAAACTTCTAGGTGTTCTAACATGAACCTGGAATGGATCGCATGTCTGACGACATCATTGCTGATATTACTTTTGATCTCCTTAAAAGAAATGACTACCAAGAGTTTACAGAGAAATAGCAGGACAATCAGTCACATTTTAGAGGGTAGGAGCCATACACAAAGCCAGATGGATAGTAAAACTTATCTACTCTATTAAAGTTTGTTTATTTGAGTATCAAATTCAGACTGTACCCAGAAGTATCATAACCACACAGCATCAAGTTTCAAAGGTTATGGACTTAACTTTAGCACTCTAATCTATAGTTCCTGTGGATGAGACTCAAATCAGCAATAGATGCATCATCAAATGGCTTACAAATATATCAGTCACTTTTGAGATAAAAAGCTGTGAACAAAATAGTTTCAAAGAGTGTATTTGTGGCTTTTAGTCAACATCTTTAGTATTTACATCTTTAATGGTTCTTTTTGCTCTCTTTAGCAGTAAAGTTCCAGCGAAAGAACATACATACATTAGCACTCTAATCTATAGTTCCTGTGGATGAGACTCAAATCAGCAATAGATGCATCATCAAATGGCTTACAAATGTATCAGTCACGTTTGATATAAAAAGCTGTGAACAAAATAGTTTCAAAGAGTGTATTTGTGGCTTTTAGTCAACATCTTTAGTATTTACATCTTTAATGGTTCTTTTTGCTCTCTTTAGCAGTAACGTTCCAGCAAAAGAACATCATGCTCTTGCAGATTGATTGGTAATGGTCAAGCTTGAAAAGAAACAAAGTTTTTCTTGATTCTTAGTGTGTCAACAGTCCTTTCAGATCTTGTTGAATCAGACTTGTAGTTTATGTTCTACATTCTACAGCTAAATCCACAGTTCCTGACTGAAGAAATTAAAAACTGGAAAGATACTATTTCATATAAAACTCTTAGTAATCTGCTAGAGGTGAAAAACCGAATCTGCGAAAAAGCAAAAGAGTTGCAGAATAACTGAACACTTTTATGTACATTTGATTTGCCATGCAAAAATTAATAATGTTTTAACTCATGTAAAATGGCAAAATTTTGTAAACATAATAAAATAAAAAAACTCAAAAGCAGTTTGATTGAAGTAAATATATTTACTTTATTGTTTTAGAGTTCTAGAGTCTAAACAAGGTTATAGATTATGTATACAATAAATAAGTAAAAGCAGAAAGTTAAATATTATAAACAAATTGAAATTCAGGAATAATCTAAAATTTTAAAGCCTGAAGGATCTCCTAAATGATGCAAAAACTCTCCAAAACTTGGCAGTAAATTTTATTACAGTAAATAGAATAAAATTAATTTAAGGACTAACTTATTCTGCATAGTTTTAAAAATCATGGGATGTTTAATGCACCCTATATATATATATATATATATATATGTATGTATGTATGTATGTATGTATGTATGTATGTATGTATGTATGTATGTATGTATGTATGTATGTATGTATGTATGTATGTATGTATGTATGTATGTATGTATGTATGTATGTATCTATGTATGTATCTATGTATGTATGTATGTATCTATGTGTGTATGTATGTACATTGCAGGCCAAAAGTTTCCGGACACTTGATATTTTTTATATAAAAAGCTAAAATCTATCCTGTATCATTAAATTAATCAATAATATTAATTTATAATACTTAAACTTACTAAATTTAAGTGTTTATGTAAGTTTGAGGTCAGTAATTAGGTATTACTGGCCTCAAACTTACATAAATAAGTTTGTTTTTTTAATTGCTTGTTTTAACTTGATATATAGCGTTTCATTACTCTTAAGAGTTTGGTCTTGTTAAAGTTATTTATTTGTTGAAACATGAAGTAAATATTTATAATATAATGATAGCCGACTAAAATGATTAAGAATATTTAGTTTTGTTTAGTTTTCATTTGGTATTAATGACAGTTGCATTAAAAAATCTTCAAAAAAATTTTAAAATTTTATAATTCGATTATTTAATTAAAAATATGGGTAAAAAACCTTCTTTAATGGTTGCAAAATGTTCTGAAATAATTACATTACATAAAGAAAGATATTCAGTTCGTGAAATTTGCAAAAAAGTACAAGTTGCCAGAAGTACTGTACAAGATACCATCAAACGATGGAAAGAAACAGGCATTTTTGAAGACAAAAAAAGATCTGGTAGACCACGGAAGACAAAAAAAGCTGAAGATAATAGTATAATATTGATGAGTAAAAGAAATTGAAGACTTACGGCCCCAGAAATAACTTCAGGCTACAATAGGAGTCGTTCAAAATCTATTTCATTAACCACTACGAAACGACGTCTTAGACAAGCAGGACTTTCTGGCCGTATAGCGGTCAGGAAACCGTTGCTACGGATTGAAAATAAAAAGAAAAGGTTACAATGGGCTATAGACCACCAAAATTGGACAGAAGAAGACTGGGGAAAAGTACTATGGACCGATGAGTCCAAATTTGAACTGTTTGGGCAAAGGCGTAGAATTTACATCAGAAGAACAACAAAAGAAAAAATGATCCCAGAGTGTTTAGTGCCGATAATCAAGCATGGTGGTGGGTCAGTTATGGTATGGGGATGGTTTTCTTCAGCTGGTGTAGGTGACCTAGTTAAAATTGAGGGTATTATGAAAAAAGAACAATATAAAATAATTCTAGAAAACAATGCTATACCTTCTGGCTTAAGAACTATTGGTCGTGGTTTGTTTTTATGCAGGACAATGACCCTAAACACACCTCAAAATTATGTAAGAATTATATAAAGGAACAAGAGGATAATGGTGCCCTCAAAATCATGACCTGGCCAGCCCAATCACCAGATTTGAACCCAATAGAGTTACTGTGGGAAGAATTGGACAGAAAGGTCAGACAAAAATGCCCAACATCCAAAGAGCACCTGTGGCAAATATTAGAAGAATCCTGGTTATCAATTACACCCGAAATAATAAATAAATTAATAAATAGGATGCCATGGATCGCAAAAAAAGTGATAAAAACTCGTGGGTTATTTTTTGACAAAAAGACAGTGTAATAAGAATAGTGTTCTTAGTATTTTTTTAATTTCATTTTTTGGCTTTTTTTTTTCTTAAATAGTAACTATTTGTATCTTTTAAAAAATAAATATGATATTTGAATTTTATTGAAATAATTATGGGAGTTTGAATTAAAAAATTAAACAAAATCCAAGTGTCCGGAAACTTTTGGCCTGCAGTGTATGTATGTATGTATGTATGTATGTATGTATGTATGTATGTATGTATGTATGTATGTATGTATGTATGTATGTATGTATGTATGTATGTATGTATGTATGTATGTATGTATGTATATATAAGTGTGTGTGTGTATATATATATATATATATACACACACACACACACACACACACACACACACACACACACACACACACACACACACACACACACACACACACACACACACACACACACACACACACACAAACACACACACACACACATTTAGTCAGAGAAAATTCATCTTCAGCTTTAAAACATTCACTTTTAAATAAGGTTTTTACTTTTTTTGCAGGTTATTATTTTACAGAGCTACTGGCGAAGATGGCTTGCAAAAAGAGTTGTTGATAACTTAAGGTCAGATCAAGAACAGAGAATTAAATGGGAGAAAGAGGTTTTTTTCTGCTTTGTTCTCAGTTCTTAACTATATAAAAAAGGAACAGTTTTTACTCAAAGTATAAAATTTAGGCTTTAGTAAAATTTCTAATAAAATGTCTGTTCTGAAATTCTTGAAAAACTTAACATGCACATTTAAGTTAGAAGAAAACAAGGTAGCTGAGAGAGCTGACAGACTTCATCGGGAGTTTGAACGTAGAATGCACCCACAGACAAAAGGAGACTTTGATCTGCTTTATGCAGCCTTAGAAAGTATTTTTTAAAATACTTTTTATCTTAAAAATTATTTTCCTTCCTTTTTGTATATTGTAATAAGTTTTTTCTTTTGCATATTATTCTATAGCATTTTTGCTTAATAGAGGTATAAAACCAGAGATTTTTTTTCTACACTTTTGTTTGATTAGTTTCAATGGGAAATTGATTATTAAGTTAAAATATTTTTTAACAGATGTTTTAAGAAGTCACATATCTTCTGGATTAAGTTTTATTTGAAATTAGAATGGAGAAAAGAAGAAATTTTACGTATTGATTCAATGCATTCTGGTCCAGAGCGAAAAGCAGCCCTAATTGGTCTTTTGGAACAAGAATCTTTTCTTATTCAATTCATTGAAAGACATCATATAAAGGCAAATAAAGAAAATTTACAACAACATATTCTTTCATTTTTGAATAAGGTAATTTTAAGTAAAAATGGTTACCAAATCATCAATAGATAAATTTACATATGTTATACAAATAGTTTGAAGTATTCAGAAAACTTAGGCATGTGGGTAATACCACATAAAATTATCTTCTGCAGAATAATTAGTTACTTTTTTATCTAGGCTGCAAAACCAAAGTTTTGGAGAGCATTTGATGGGAGAAAAACAGAGATGTATACAGAGCATACACTCCGTGCTAAAGAACTACACGATTTATACAATAGTTTGCAGATGACTTATTTAACCCAAAGTGAGAGAGAAGATGTTTTGTGTACTGTTAGGCAAACAGTCCAGGTCCTTATGCATTTTTTTTTTTTTTTAAATATATTTATGGTAAAAATGTTATTTAATTTTGTTACAATATCTTTAGGAATATAGTTGTAAACTAACAGAAGAACTATGTGAATTGGTTAATAGAGAAATTGATTTGCTAACCAGAGGAGTGAAAGAAAAAAACTTGGAAGGTGAGATATAAAATCATAGAATATTTATAAAAGTTTTTACTTGTTCTTCTGCATTTTAAAATGATTTTTGTTTATAGAATTTACTAAGTTAGTGACATAATTTGGTGTTGTTTTCAAGAAATATGCATTATTATCACCTTATCTCTTATCTTAGACTCCTATCTTTATTTGGAAGAATAAAATTCTTTGACAATTTCTTTTACAGATTTAAGAATTAAGCTGTGTTTATTATTATCATTACATATTATTTGATACCATTAAAAACTAAACTCATTAAAAAAAAAGAGATATCAAATAGTTAGCAATTCAATCAATTTACTTTTTAAAATTTAGTTTCACCTTTTGGATTACACAATCTATAACTACTTTTTGTTTTTGTAAAAGGGTCTTAACTCAGTGAAAACTAGTTCAACAAAACTAGCAAAAATAGAAGTATAAAATCCATAAAATGCTATGTATCCTTTTTGACCATCTTATTTTAGGTTTGCGTTTGAGAATATCAACATTGTTTTTGCAGTTTTGTAAAAATCCAAAATTTAATCCAGAAGTAACACGTCTACTTAAGGTAGGGCTGAAAAACAAAAGTATGTAGTTTTGTTATCTTTAAAATTTAAAATATTGGCTTTTATTTATTTTAAAAAAGAAAAAGAATTTAGTACTTACTTTTATATCTATATTTTAATCAAAATCAATCAAAACTTTATTTTTCAAGTTTTGAGCATAAATTGACCATTTGTTTCTATTTTTTAAAGAAAATTATGGGAAAATATTATACTCTTTAAACTGTTAATTCATTTAGTTAATAAACTTTAGTAAATGTGTAGTTAAATCTAATGTTAATGTATGTTAACATTTCTATCACTCTATAAATTATTCTTATGATCTTTTATCATAAAACACTTTCTCTAGTCATTCTCTTGTTTCAATGATATTATTTTTCATGCTCTTTGTTTGTTAATATAAAAGTGATAAACCACTTCATACGTAAGCAATTCTCAAAATGTTTCAAAAATTAATTTAATATTACAGGTTCCAGATAACCCATTTAAACTGCTAAAGAATATCTTCTTCTGTCCAAGTTGTAATTCGTATCTGCCTTCTTCTGAATTTCCTCTTGCTTCTAATTCCAAGTAAGTACTTTTATTGTAAGTACTTTTATTGCCTATACTTATCCATTTAAAAAACATGTAAGCAGTTTGAGTTTTCTGATTGTTTGCTGTATTACTGGTTAATAACTTTTCTATAAAAGTTACACATTTTTTAGTTCTCTTATCATCACATTAAGTGATAATAACAACAGAGATGCCTTGAATCAGTTAAACCTTTAACTCTTAACAAAATTTTTACCCATCATTAAACTTCAGCTTTTAAATAAAATAAGGATTGTTAAAACTTATTGCAACAGGTCTATTTATAACATACTTTACATACTGTGACATCAGATTTTTATATAATAAAATAAGCATAAAATAATCATGCAATAAAAATAAATTATTTGAAATAGGACAAATATATTGGAATAAAGGTGTTTAGGTGGGGTAAAATTAGGGTTATTGGTAGTGATTCCTCAATATTTTCGTAAAAGTAATAATTCTTATAAAGTGGTATAATGGTATCAGAATGTAATGATAGTGCTAATACCAATTTTATCATTTTAAGCTTATTAGTTACATTTTTGTCAAGTACTTTACCACTCGTAATAAAAACCATCTCATGCAAGAATTAGTTTAACTTTTGGCAATCTAACATGGAGTTTATCATTTCATGTGATAATTCTAGCCAAAAGCTTTACTTGTGATAATTTTAGCTAAAAGTTTTGTTTGTGATGGTTCTAACCAAAAGTACTGAAAGCAACTTCTTTTGTAGTTAATCTTTCTGTTTCTTGTGTTGGATCCCTATTGTGCTCTAAAAGATATTTTATAAACTTAAAATTATAATATGTAAAAACTAATAAGCACCATAACTAATAAGCACCATAACTAATAAGCACCGGACTTTGATTTTTCAATTTTTTACAATTAATAAGGATTAAAATAAATTTTTTTTGTATAAGTTATTTAAAATAAATCTAATTTTTTGAAGTTTATTAAAATATAACTCTTTATGCGTTTAAAACAACTAGGTTTTCAGTGTGACATGTTAACATTCATACGTAAAATTGTAAGTTAAAATTTATGTCAATCGAATTAAATCGGTGTTAATCGAATTAAATCGGTGTTAATCGAATTAAATCGGTGTTAATCGAATTAAATCGGTGTTAATCGAATTAAATCGGTGTTAATCGAATTAAATCGGTGTTAACCGAATGAAATCGGTGTTAATCGAATGAAATCGGTGTTAATCGAATGAAATCGGTGTTAATCGAATGAAATCGGTGTTAATCGAATGAAATCGGTGTTAATCGAATGAAATCGGTGTAAATCGAATGAAATCGGTGTTAATCGAATGAAATCGGTGTTAATCGAATGAAATCGGTGTTAATCGAATGAAATCGGTGTTAATCGAATGAAATCGGTGTTAATCGAATAGCAGCTTTGCGCAATGTCTTGAAACAAAATAACATTAGGTTAATTTCTGAAATCCTGTAAATCTGTATGTCTAAATACACAAATTGTTTTAAATTAGAGTTATTTAAACAACTTTTTATTTTAATCATTATTAATCGTAAAAAAAAATTTTTATTAAAGTTTCTATTAAATTTTTTATAAAAATTTTTTATCAAACTTTTATTTTAATCATTATTAATCGTAAAAAAACGAAAAACCAAAGTCCGTTGCTTAACAACTAAACAGTTTATTCACTCAGAACTGAAAGAAGTTCTTTTGCATCAAATTCAATGTTAAAATCAAAATAATCTTTTCAAACATTGTCAAATCTTTATATATATGCACACACAGAGACAGACACACAGACACACAGACAGATGGAGAGTTTCATGGAGAATTTCAAATTCTTGACTTTGGGCTTCGGAAAAATCAATGTAGAAGTAGATTAATTGAATTGATTCCATAAGAAGTAAAATATGTGAGTATTCATAAATTACTTGACAGTATACCATACTAATACATCTTACTTATTGAAAAGTTTTTTGTGTGACATTTATATAGGGGTCGATTTATCTTGTATTCTGCTATGACCTTATTGCTATGTAATTTGCGACTAGTTACTAGTTTTAATGTTAATGTTATGGCTGCATCGATGAACATTAAATGCATGCGTTAATGTTATGGCTGCATCAATGTACATTAAATGTATGTGTTAATGTTATGGCTACATCAATGTACATTAAATGTATGTGTTAATGTTATGGCTACATCAATGTACATTAAATGCATGTGTTAATGTTATGGCTGCATCAATGTACATTAAATGTACGTGTTAATGTTATGGCTGCATCAATGTACATTAACATTCAAGAAGAATTAAAAAATTAAAATTTCCTCTTAATTTTACTAAATTTAGTTAATATTATTTATAAGTAATATAGGTGAATAATGCAGAATGATCAACAAAGCTAGTAAATCATTCGAGAATATTTTACCTTAATCGGAATTCTTGAAATATCTCAAAGTTAATCCACGTTACCTTCATCACACGTCGAACTAAAAGATGAACGGCTGTCTACTAATTAAACAATGCTCCGAAAGCGTTGCAAACAAAAGATAATTGCATGAATCCAGTAATAATGGAATTTTTTTATGAAGCGTACATTTTAATGCATTAGATTTTTTTAAATTCTTAAAAACTACGAGGCCCTTACATTCTAATTCACTAAGTACGGGCTTACAATGCCTGATGGGTAATCCAACCTTGGATGTTATAACTTACGGAAAATTACAAAATTAATTTTTTTTTTTTAAAATGTAATTATAAAGACCAGGACCGAACTATTAAATCGTGTATTCAACGTTTGCTATAAATCAAATTTTGGCATTTTTTCAACTGTAAATAAAAAAATCTCTAAACTTTTTTGTTACTTTTTACAATTCTTTTATTTTAATTGATTGGTTTATTATGATGGAAAACGTTTGTTTAATTATCTATTATTGCGTTCTTTTTGTTTCAAAGTTTGTGTACTTTTTGAATCAAAGTTTATTTATGTAATTTTGAAACAGGACTTAATATTAATTGTTTGATTTTTTTATTTTTTATAATCATATGTGATTTAATATCGAATTTTCCCAGGAATGTCGCTCGATGCACTCCGTGCATGAAGCTAGACAACACTGCTCGTCTCAGGCATGATTTTTCTAAAATTCACGCGATGTTGCTTCATCTACGTTTAAGCGAAGAGATTCTCAATGATGGATCGCAAATTGCTTACTTGATTCAAGATGCAGATATGCAATATCTCGTAGAAATCATTTGGGGTTCACAAAGTGCTCTCAGCGGTTTAAGCGAAATCAGCGAATTGGTCCTTGTTCGTTGGAATAAACATGAACACTGGGCGCCATGGAACTGCATTTTGCTGAGCAAGGATGAATCTCTAGCGCATTTGAAGCTTGATAATGCCCTGGAGGTAGTTTTCTTTCTCATATTACTTTTTCTTTCTCATATTATTATCTTTTTTTTTTAAAAAAAAATACTTATTACTAACAATCTATACTTTGTATTTCATATATTTTTTCAGATATGAACATATTTTATTTATTTTGTTAAGCTTATGAACGCATTTTATATATTTTTCAGGCTTATAGAGGCATTTTATATATTCTTTCAGGCATATGGACGCATTTTTATTGGTAAAGTACAGCAAAAACACCTTTTGGCGAAAAATTACTTCTCAAAGCTCTATTTGATTTCAAAAAAAATGGTTAAAACAAATAACGACGCCTCCAAAAGTATTAATATGTAATTTGTAAATGCGAAATTTGTAATATATTTTTAATAATTCTTTTTTCATTAGTAATTTTACTTATTAAACATAATATTTATTCAAATATAATTTGTTTGTTAGCTTGCAATTAATTTTATTTCCACGCCATTGAATCATTGAAATGTATTGCAAGGTATTTACTATTCTTATAGTGAGCACTTACATTTTGTGGTATGTTATTTTTCGGCATCGTCTGTGTTTAGAAGTTGAAAATTTTCATTATTCACCACTTTAATTCTTTGTCTTCTGTTATTTTATCGTTTCCATGACAATTTTCTTCAATGAAAGCTTCGATTTCAATATGCTTTTCCCCTGTAAATCAATATGGTTTGATTTCTTGAACCGCAAATACTTTCAGAGTTTTTCTTACTAATATCTGCTCTTTTTTTTTCTCCAAGTGGTATTGATACCCACTTTACCTCTTCGACATAATGAACGACGGAGACTTATCGGTGAGTGATGTTGATTTATGAACGAGAAAAAGCTCTTATGTTATTATAGGAATGTAAAAAATAATTGTACGTTTTTACAACAAGATAATATAAATAATAATTGTAATAACAAAATATAAGTAACTTTAGTTGCAAATAAGCTTTTTAGTCACAAATGACGTGGTTTTTAAAGTTTCAAACCTTAGTTACATTACACAAGTTTATAACAACTACTGAACTTTTTCGCTGGTTTTCATAAGATGAAAGATGTTCAAAAAAAACTAAAGTAAAAAAATGCAGTGAGATAATCGAAGCTTCATTATTTCTCGGACGAAATTTAACTTAATTACGCAATAAATGCTAGATAGTTAAAGGTTGATTTACGCATTTGTCGCAAATACAAGATTTTTTAAACTTTGTCCTTTTAGAGATCAACTGACTAAAAACAATATATTTAAAACTTTTACCGAATTATTTAATAAAAAAATTAGCGAATAACTAATCAATAAACGCATATATAATTAGCAAATGATAAGCAAATTTAATGATGTGTATAAAAAAACAGTTTAAATATGTTTGTTGTCTCGTAAAACTAACGTTTTATAGTCTGGTCATAATGGTCAAAACTACTTTATCAATTTTATCAAAATCGATGACTTTCCAATATGTAGAGAGAGTTGTCGACAATTTTGTTCAACGCTATTCCAAAGCAATCTCTTTAATTTTATTAACTGTGTTTGTTTTGGTTTTTCGTGGACTTCTTTGAATCAAAATCTGTTTTACTTTGTTAAATTTCCAGAGTTTATTGATTGATTTGCCTCAAGCAATGTTAATGACAGCTCTAATATAAAGAGAGGAATGCTTTGAATGATAGAACGTCAATCAGTAGATTTTTATTTGTAAATGCCGTTATTTCTCCATTATTATTGTTTACTATAACATGTATAAAATAATAATATGTAAAATAAAAATATTTTATTAAAATAACATGTAAAGTGATTTAAATGGAAGAAGAACTTTAAATTATATAAAATGGAATTTTAAGTTTAAATGTTGGTGCCTCTTAGTATTTGGCGCCCTTTAACATTTTCCCAAATGTCGTGCGGTTTTTTTCACTGATTTCAGCCTTGAGGTTATTGTTCTGGTTAGCAAAACCAAGTTGGGCTAAGAGAGCTAATTACTGTGGATTAGGGTTGAGCTTTTACCAGTAAAGTCTGCAAATTTCTTAAAATAATTATTTTTTGGATAATGTTCAAGAATGTTTGAAACTATTTTAAAAATGCTTGAAGCATCATAAATTTAATTTAAAGCTTTATTATGACTTTCCTATCTAATAAGCGGTTGTGGTGTTTTGCTTGAAAACTGATTCCGTTTCTTTGTTTTTGTTTGAACATTTTAAGAAAAACGTACTTATTTTCTTGTAATTTATTGTGGTATTTATCAATTTGATTTACTTTCGGGCAAAATATTGTACCTTAAACAAAGGAAAAACAGCTTTCTTGGTACCACCACGGATGAAAACATTCTTATTCCAATATATATATATAAAGGCTCCAGGGGAAAAACAATGAGATTCCAAATTTGCCTGAAAAATTGTGCTAGTGCCATCTAGTAGCATTTTTTGTCGCCTTTTAGAATATCGTATTTCGAAAGGGAAAAAACAATAGCAATCCTACGAAAAATACATTTAAATTTGCCCATTCCATTCCTTTACAGCGAGGCGTAATACATTGTCTCTCTTTAATTTTTTTACTGCAGGTTATTGCTTAAATTAGTATTTATTGAACGTTAATATATATTATTATGAATTTTATTCTATATATAATTCTACAAAGTCTATCTCGGAATATTTATTTTATACGCACATAATATACGGCACACGTTTTTATCAGTTGTGAAAGTTTCTTTTGCTCATATCTCAAAATGAGATTTGCTTATCTCATCGTTTTTCCTCTGGACCCTTCATATATATATATATATATATATATATATATATATATATATATATATATATATATATATATATATATATATATGTATATATATATATATATATATATATATATATATATATATATATATATATATATATATATATATATATATATATATACACACACACACGTATATACAGAAAAACTGTAAAGTTATTTTAAAAATCCCAAGTCAAAAATGAAAAGAAGTTAAGAAGCATGACGGTCTACTGGCAGGATTTAATGGTTCCTTAAAATCATTGATTTAATTAAAAAAGTATTGAAATACATTTCTTCACAATTCATTTGCAATGGTAACAAAGTAGACACTTTATCCAACATTTTAGCTGCTCTTGAGCCAGCCATATTATCAGCAGAAGTTATTTACCGACAAAAATAAACTATTCGTATTGTTAAGGGAACTTTTAAGTTTCTCGTGAACAAACTGAAACAGCGAGTTTCAATTCTTTGTATTGCAGTTAAGAGTAGAATTTTGAGAGGTTTTGAAAGAAGAAGGCAGAGCAAATTCGTAAGCTTGAACAAATATCTATCCAATCCAGAATACTTCTCTGACATTGAAGAACATGAAATTTTCAATATGCTTTTGATGTCTGTACTTCAAAAGACTGAAAAAACCTTGCACTCCAGACTTATCCCAACGAAACCAGATGACATAAAACCTATTTAAGAATTACGTGACTCAGAAAATCTCGACGAAAATCCACTTTCATTTGAAAACGACGAGAGCGTCTAAGAAGCAACTTGAAAGAGAACAACAAATTTTGAATTTTTATTAAACGCACCGCACCTCTAACAAGTATCAATCCTGAGCAAATCTTTTCTCCTGATAGGTTATTCGTGATAAAAATTCGAACCAGAATGAGTGACAACTAACTTAATATACTTTGTTTCCTCATTTTTTATCAAAAAAAAAAAAAATCTCAAAACTAAACATATTGAGTTTCGAATTTTTTTTTTTATTTTGCCTATTTTTATACCGATGTATTGGGGCAAATTTTAATTTTTTTATAGTGGTAAATTTAAACAACCACATTGTACTTTTGACTTTAAAATAAACCTGAAATGATTAGTATTTTTAAAATTAAAGTTGTTGAAGCAATATCAGAATTTGAAGTTTAAATCCAAAGATGCAGAAATTGAAGAAGATGGAGCAGGATCTGTTTATTTTGGTGACAGTGTAGCTAAGAAGTGTTAATTAACCAGTTAATTTATCATTGTTATAATTAACCTTTGTTACATGGTTAAACTGGTAAGCAGGTAAAAATGGTTAACTATAACAGTTATAAATAAAAGTATATACTTTTATTTGAAAAATAAGAGAGAAAACTGATTAATTAGGGGAGACTGGGGCTAGTTGGCTACAGTTTTATTTTTTGAGCTCTGTGCATTTCTGGGTAAACTTTTTTGAGGATATCAAATTGCTCTTCAAAAGAATTTGAATTTGGTAAGCATGTTCAAGTGTCAAACATTAAAAAAAAAAAATAAATGGTGGCCCAAAAAGGGCCTCAAAAAAAGAAAAAAAATATGTGCTAACTTTCCCCGGCCCGGGGTAAGTTGCCTATACTCTCAGGGTAAGTTGGCACATTACATAAAAAGGGAGAAGTTTAGCAACATTAAGCATTTATTTCAAACGCATCTTTTATATGAGAAGTCTTATTTTTATTCAACAATATTTTTTGACATTAACTTTTATTGCCCTTAAGTCGATTGAATAAAGTTTCCCTCTATAAAAATATCATCAAAAACATTTTATGTAACATTTTTAGAATTTACAGGCCTGTCTACTTTTTTTTTATAATTTCGCATGTCTGTAGATCTGTAGTGTTATATAACTTAAGTGAATTTACGGCTATGCGAAAAGTTATAAATTGGCACATGTTGCTAACTAGCCCCGTGATCATTGTGCCAAATAACCCTAAAAGCTTTTTGCTAACAAAATGGCTTAAAAATCCCCAAAAACTCGAAATATTGAGAAACACAAAATGTGACTAGTTAGAGTGAACCATACAATACCTAAATCTATTCGAGTTTACTTGTAGCTAATGCTATTGCTTTTTAAAATTGAAAAAATAATATAGTTACAAAAATTACAAAATCAGTAAAAAAACACAAAAATTGCTATAACTTCTATGCGCATGCGCATATAGCCCTGATACTACACTGAAAATTAATTTAGTTAAGTGGGAAGGTTCCATGTGAATTTTGGAAATTTCTGATGGAAAATTCCAAAGTTAAACTGTGTGTCAACTTACCCCTGTAGCCAACTCGCCCCGGTCTCCCCTATGGTTTCTTAAAAGTTAAATATCTCAGAAGGTGTTTTTACGACTTTTTTTGCTATCATATTTTAACTACATACATACATACATACATACATACATACATACATACATACATACATACATACATACATACATACATACATACATACATACATACATACATACATACATACATACATACATACATACATACATACATACATACATACATACATACATACATACATACATACATACATACATACATACATACATACATACATACATACATACATACATACATACATACATACATACATACATACATACATACATACATACATACATACATACATACATACATACATACATCAATGGGTGGGGTGTTTACAATCCTTAGTAAACGTCCCATCCATTCTACCCACTCCCAATTTTCAATTAATTTTAGATCATAATATTTTATGTCCTTATTTGACAAATGTTTTGTGAAACTTTGGTTACAAAATATTGCAAACTGTGCTCTAAACCAGGGTGTCTTAACCTTGTAATAACAACTATTTACATACGTAGGAAAGGTTTTCTGAGGAATACAAGTTATTGATAGTTAAAATTCTAAATAAAAAACCATTTTATTGATTGGATGGTTATTTACTTTTGCTCAAGAAATATGATAATTGTTCTAACCACAATTAACTGGAGCATTTCACATTGTTAACAACCTACAATTGGTGCTTCTTTTAAAAGAAACATCTTCTTTTAAGACCTGAGATTTTCTCATCTTCATCATTTTCCGTTATTCGGTTTTAAGAATGTTTTTGTAAAGTAGTATTTTTTTAAGAATCTATTTAATCTTTACTATTTTTCCACGAATCTAGTTATTATTATGTCAATATTGTTCTGTCAAATATCATACAATAACATTCGGCAAAGTAAAAATGGTGAAAATACTTTAATGTTTTTAATGGAAATCGAGAACTTACCGTTTTGAATAAAAAATAATAACTAAATACACCTGTAAGAATATGTTCTTAAAATATTTTCAGATAATTTTTTTTTCTCAAAGCCGTTTCGCTTTGATCGCAAATAAGAAATGATTTCAATAGGATAATATTTTTAAAGAATTTGTTTTGAGTGATTTTCTTAAAGATTTGAGGTTCTTTATATTCAAAAACTTCCTAATCCTGGTTACCCCCAGCATAGTTTCTTTTTTTTTTTTTTGTGGTAAAATAATGTTAAAATAATGGTTTGGAAAGATCTGAACAAATATCTCACCAATTCAGAAATCATAGATAGAGTAAATAGAATACATTTTGTTCACACGATCAGATAATTTATTTCATTAAGAAAGTCCAACTTAGGGATTGCAATCCCGCATTGCAGGATCCCGCAATCCCGCGGGATCCCGCATTCATTTTGTGCAAGCGAGATCCCGCAAAAACTACTGCGGGATCCGCGGGATTTGCGGGATTTTGAAACTTGCTTTTAAACAAATAAAGTCAATTATTTTAAACAAAAAAGACAAAAAAGATATCAAATTAAAAGTTTAAAAATTTATCTTCAGCTATTAAAATATTTTTCTTAGCTATAAATATAAAAAATTCATTCAAAAATAAACAATTATTTAGCAAAACATTAGTCGAACTCGTTCAAATTTTTTTTTGTTTAGTTAATGATTATGTTGAAATTTTCGCTAACGACTATGTTGAAATTTTTGTTAATGAGTATGTTAAAAACGTGAAATTGAAAACGTGCGTGCATAATAATAAAAAATATACTTTTAAAAACTACTTTTTAAAAAATCTTTAAAAATTATTTAGATCAAGATTTTAAAACAAAAGTTCTAACTAAGCATGTCGCAAATTAAAACTATATGGAATTATTTTAAAAAAAGTGATAAAGAAGAAAATGCGAAGTGCATGTTATGTTCGTCTATTTTAAAAATTAGTCAAAGATCAACTAAAGGGTTATTTATCCATTTAAAAACTAAACATGGCATCGATTTAAAATCAAACATTTTACAACAAGACAGAGCTTCAACTTCAAAACAGCATGAATCAGTTGAACTAGAGCCTAAAATATACATCGACTGCGAAGACGAAGAAATAATTCCATCGAAAAAGATCAGAACAATTGACACGTTTTTCGTAAAGGAAATTTCTGTGGAAAAAATGGTATCGCGAATGGTTGCAAAAGATGGCTTTACATTTAATAGTTTTTGCACATCTTCAGATTTACGGTATTTATTTTCAAAGAGTGGTTTCCGGCTCCCTACTTCACCTAATACTATAAGATCGATGGTAGTTAAATTCTCAGATTCTGTAAAAGCCGATATGATGCAAAAATTCACATCACTAAAAAGGCAAAATCAAAAGTTTTCAATAACGTTTGACGAATGGACATCACAAAATAGTCAGAGATACTTAAACTTAAATGTACATATGGAGGCGAACCACTTTAATCTTGGATTGATTCGAATCCATGGATCGTGTAATGCAGAATATTGCGTCAAGTTAGTTGCAGAAAGGCTTAATAGCTTCGATATTGACCTCCAAAAAGACATTATCGCCATGACCACTGATGGAGCAAGTGTGATGGTGAAAGTCGGTAAAATGATGTCTTGCTATCAACAACTATGTTATGCTCATGGAATACAACTTGCAGTTATTGATATCTTATACAAGAAAAACAACGGACAAGTCGAGGAATTGTTTACTACATATGAAAATTGTGAAGAAGAAGATGAATATGGTAACACTGAGGATGATGAAGTTATAAATAAAGAATATGGTTTGACAATAATTTTGGACCGACCATCTGCTGAATTGGTTAGCAATTACAAAGATCTCATAAAAAAAGTGAGAAAGGTTGTAAAAATATTTAAAAACTCTCCTGTCAAAAATGATACATATTTACAGAAGTATATCCAACAAGAACACGGGAAAAAGCTTAAGTTAATTCTTGATTGTAAAACTAGGTGGGACAGCATGTTCGATATGTTAGAAAGATTTCATAGACTAAAAGTGTGTATTGAAAAAGCCTTAATTGATGTTGGGTCAGAAATTCGTTTCACCCAAGAAGAGTGGTCCCAAATCAATGACTTAATTATTTGCCTGGCACCACTAAAACTTGGTCTCGAACTATTATGCAGGAGAGAATCGAACCTTGTCACTGCGGAAACAACTTTTCAATTTATGTTAGATAAATTACAAAAGCAATCATCACTTTTGAGCATAGATTTAGCCGCGGCACTTCGTGAGAGGTTTACACAACGTCGTAATAAGAATTTAAATGGACTATTAGTTTACTTACAAAATCCTAAAAAGTATGAACAAGAAATTAAAAAAAATGAAAATACTTTTTCAATGCCAAAAAGAACCGTTATGCGTCAAGAAATAAAAAAAACATTGATAAGAGTTTATACAATTGAAAGAAATGAAGTCGAAGAAAATGAACTCGAAGAAAAAGAAGCTGTAGATTCTATTAACAATTCCCAAATACTTACTCCTACAATTCTATCACTGAAAAAAGAATTGGAAAATCAAATACAGAAAGACAAGAAAAGCTGGACAGAAAATGTAAAGGAGATACCAAATTTAGATTCTTTAGACTTTGATAAATTATTGAAGCAGGAAATGTCTGCCTATGAAAGTAACGGAGTAAGAGGCAAGTTTCTAGATATAGCGCATAGTTACTTGATGACCATACCACTAACAAGCGTAGAGGCCGAGCGAGCTTTTTCAGCTGCTGGTTACATATGCAGTCCTTTGAGGAGTAGATTAAGTGATGATACTTTAAATAGGGTTTGTTTCTTAAGAGCGCATTTCTTACAATGATTTTCTCAATTTGATATTTTTAAAAATAGATAAAGCTAATAGATATTTAAAAAAATAAATAAAGCTAATAGTTCTACGTAAAGCTAAAAGATGTTCTATGTACTTTGGCTTATCTTTTTGTTCATTAAATGTTAAGAATTATATTGATTTACAAATGAATTGTGATTTTTGGCTTTATTTACCTCATCTTATCAATTTAATAAGTTGAGTATATTTTTTTTGAAATTGAAAGAAAAATACAATTGTCGTTTTGCCTTTAATAATGTGCATAAGCAACCTACTAATCCTGCGCGGGATCCCGCGGGATCCGCACAGAAATTAAAAATTTTTGCGCGGATCCCGCGGGATTGAAAAGTGTGCGGGATTGCAATCCCTAGTCCAACTATTAATGATTTATCTGTGGATAATAAAAGCTATACTTTAAAGATTCAACCACGGCGCTAACTCCTCGTGAGTTTAAAAAAGGATAAGTTTGTTCTTTTGCAACAAAGCACTTAAATTTATTCAACTGATTGCATCATTTTATCATTAACAACGTTTAGAACGCAATTGATGATGTTGTAAGGAGAACAGTCGAGTTAATTTTGTTAGAGAAAAAAATCTTAAATATCGATAAGTTTCACATTGCTTTAAGCTTATTAAATTTAAGTTTTCTATGCGTGGTCACCCGATGCGTGGTCACTTTTTCATTTCAGCGGTCATTTATTGACAAGAAAAACTAAATGATTTTAAGATAATATCTCCACCAACGTTTATTATGATCAGATTTCTCTGTGAAAATCCCCTTTCGCATTTACTTGTAGAAATGATAATAGTATATAGAGCATTTATTAAAACGCAACACATTTTCTGAATGTTTTTTTTGACAGGTTTCACGGTATATACGAATAATTTCGTTTTCATTTATTTGTAGTCTAGGTGATTTCCATTATATTATTGTCTTCTACTTTGAGTTGAGGAGGGTGAGCCCCTCTCTCCCTCTCTTTGCCCTTCATATTAACTCATTAATTATTCTTTACCATCATTTTTTTTTTCCTTTTCTACTTTCCTATTTCTATTTAAACCAACTTTTGTGCAGTGTCAATTATGAATGAAGTGTATATATGCATGAACATTTGGAATTTTTCAAGAAAAATTTTTTTTTTTAATATAGCGTATTTCGTCGGCTAAATAAGACGAAGCGCTTTAAAAACAAAAAACAGTGTTTGGTCAAGTACTGTTATTGGTTATTGGCAGTATACGTATTTTTTCATGTATATATACATATATTGGTAAATATATGTATAGTATAGTAAATAAACTACAAATAATAATAGACTGGCTACTTACATAAACGTATTTGTATTTTTTTTTTTTTTTTTTCAAAAAAAAAATCAACACAAGACAAAAAAAAAACTTGTTTATTCATGGTTAATAAAGTGCATAACAAAGTACGAGGTTATAAAGGGTTCAATATTTACAGACTACTTTTCTGAACCTTTAAATAACTTTTAATAATTAATTGGTTTCCCTAATCTTTTATTAGTAACATTTTGTATTAACTTAACTTGTTTTGTGTAAAGGTTGAATTGATAGCATTTTTTTTAATCAGGTTTTTTTTATTTATTAGCATCAACAAAAATAAAAAGTTATATTGTTCCAATTGCGAATTCTTTGTAGAAAATAATATAAGAATCTAAAAACTAGTTATAATTTGGATAGAATTTAGCTTAGAATTAAGGATTGGTTTCTCTATTCATCTGCATTTGTTTTACTATAAAAAACTCCATGTATATTGATTAAAAATTATTCCAATAGTTTGTTTTATCCCAATTTTAGTTAAACACATTTTATGATCTTAAAATACAAATATCCACTGATTATTAACTGTAAAAAATATTTTATATGTGTGTGTGTGTCAATGTCCTGTTACCCTTTTACTTTGATTGTAATAAAGCACAAACCCTTTATTTACTATGTAATGTCCTAATTTTTGTTAAACACAACGAATATTGCACATTATGAAAAAAAAAAAAAAAATCCTTACAGTTAAAAAGCCAGTAAATAGAGTTGCTGGGCCATTTGCATCAAACACATTTTTGAATAAGTTCCTTATTCAACACATTGAGCTAGATGTTTGCTTTACTAATTTAGATTATTTTTCTGATCATTATCTATGATTATGAGTATGATTAAAATAAAGACACAAAAAGTCTAGATTAAATTCTTTTTATTTACCTAAGATATAAAGCAGTTTTGTAGTAGATACAATAATTTAAAGAAAATATTATTGATTTTTGTTGAGCTTATGTTACACGATTTTTTATTCAGATCATCTAAAAATGAATGCTGCTTTTAAAAATATTGGCAGTCTGTCAAGATATGTCAAACATTTTCAGTTTGCTAAGCTTAATACTTCAACTATACAATCGAAGCCATATGAATTTCGGTTTGGTATAGTTCCTGCTTTAGCTGTTGCTGTTCCCTGTACTTATATAGGAGCTATGCTTGCAAAACATGGTGCTGAATTTCTTGAAGAATGGAATATATTCACCCCTGAAGATGATGAAGATGATTGATTATTCTAGTTACTATAATTAATCTGGAACTTCCACTTTTTAAACAGGATGCAATTGATGATTTTCATATTTTTATGTAATTTTTTTTACTATAACGATTAGTTTTTAACTGTGAATTTATTATTTTATTTATATTTTTTTTTATATATATAAATAAAAGTTGTAACTTCTGTAAAAGTAACTTTTTATGAGACCTTATGGAATGTTAGGAAGTAGACTTTAAAGTTATGGAATTTTCGATAAAATATACTTAGGACTAAAACTAATTTAGCTAGAAATATTTTTAAGTCAAGTATTAAACTTTGCCTAATTTAAATTGTGAAAACCCAGCTAAAAAAATATTGATGTGCATGAAAATTTTTATTTTTTTTCATCTAAAATAAAAAAATAAAAACCATGTGATGAGTTTTTAAGCTAATCTTTTTTTTTAATATAAAGCATAAGTTTTTTTTTCATCACATTAGTTCTCAGTTAAATTATTTCTCCAATTATATTTTGTTTTAATTCCTTGACATCGTGAAAATATCATAAAGGTTTTGAATTTTCTTTTAGATATATTTCTACTAAGGAACAAATCTGGTTAAAAGTAATAAAATACAAGTTTTTTTTTATTTTCTATTGTCCAATCAAAGATGGTTGAAGATAAATGTAACTGTGATTGGGTGCCAAAGATTCCAGGTGTCAATTTTAAACATTGATTGGAAGGAGATTATGTGCTGCTATCCGTTGTTATTGAAACCTTAAGAAAGATTTCGAGATGTTAAGCGCTATTAAAAAAGTGTTTTGAACAATTTAAACATTTTTGTAACTAGTGGCAAAAAGTATTCCATATTAAATTTTTATTTCCAGTAAGTTTTATAAACTATGTGCTATAATTCATAAATCAGTATTTATAATGCAGATATATGTAAAGATATTTTTACTTAAGAAATTCGCAGTGCACTCAAAATCAACTTGATTTAAGAATGTTTTTATTTTGACTGAAAATCTTTCAGTTCGAAGTTGTGTAACCCCAGTGCACTATATCGAATTTACAACAAGTTATTGTTGTAGAAGAGAAATGAAGTTGTTACCCGGAAACAATCATTTCTTACCAAAAGGTGCAAAAAGGTATTATATTACATCTTGTATGTGTTCTTAAGAAGAAGTGAACTGCCTCGGTGCACCTATGGGGAAACGTGGGAGAAGTGAGATTATTTTGGTCCTTTTTTGGACCAAATTTATGTGTACCATTACTCTATTTTTTTCCGGTGACTGTCAATAATTAGCTGCGGCTGTATCGGAAAGTTATTTCAAAAAGAGGTTCTTTTGTTTTCGTAAAATTCGTTGGATGTCATCATCATTTCCTTCATTTTGATTACATTGGTTTACAAAAATAAATTTTTGGTCTGAGAATGGGGATACAATTAGGTGTTTTTATAAATATACATATACATATAATAGGGGATACAATTAGGTGTTTTTATAAATATACATATACATATAATAGGGGATACAATTAGGTGTTTTTATAAATATACATATACATATAATAGGGGATACAATTAGGTGTTTTTATAAATATACATATACATATAATAGGGGATACAATTAGGTGTTTTTATAAATATACATATACATATAATAGGGGATACAATTAGGTGTTTTTATAAATATACATATACATATAATAGGGGATACAATTAGGTGTTTTTATAAATATACATATACATATAATAGGGGATACAATTAGGTGTTTTTATAAATATACATATACATATAATAGGGGATACAATTAGGTGTTTTTATAAATATACATATACATATAATAGGGGATACAATTAGGTGTTTTTATAAATATACATATACATATAATAGGGGATACAATTAGGTGTTTTTATAAATATACATATACATATAATAGGGGATACAATTAGGTGTTTTTATAAATATACATATACATATAATAGGGGATACAATTAGGTGTTTTTATAAATATACATATACATATAATAGGGGATACAATTAGGTGTTTTTATAAATATACATATACATATAATAGGGGATACAATTAGGTGTTTTTATAAATATACATATACATATAATAGGGGATACAATTAGGTGTTTTTATAAATATACATATACATATAATAGGGGATACAATTAGGTGTTTTTATAAATATACATATACATATAATAGGGGATACAATTAGGTGTTTTTATAAATATACATATACATATAATAGGGGATACAATTAGGTGTTTTTATAAATATACATATACATATAATAGGGGATACAATTAGGTGTTTTTATAAATATACATATACATATAATAGGGGATACAATTAGGTGTTTTTATAAATATACATATACATATAATAGGGGATACAATTAGGTGTTTTTATAAATATACATATACATATAATAGGGGATACAATTAGGTGTTTTTATAAATATACATATACATATAATAGGGGATACAATTAGGTGTTTTTATAAATATACATATACATATAATAGGGGATACAATTAGGTGTTTTTATAAATATACATATACATATAATAGGGGATACAATTAGGTGTTTTTATAAATATACATATACATATAATAGGGGATACAATTAGGTGTTTTTATAAATATACATATACATATAATAGGGGATACAATTAGGTGTTTTTATAAATATACATATACATATAATAGGGGATACAATTAGGTGTTTTTATAAATATACATATACATATAATAGGGGATACAATTAGGTGTTTTTATAAATATACATATACATATAATAGGGGATACAATTAGGTGTTTTTATAAATATACATATACATATAATAGGGGATACAATTAGGTGTTTTTATAAATATACATATACATATAATAGGGGATACAATTAGGTGTTTTTATAAATATACATATACATATAATAGGGGATACAATTAGGTGTTTTTATAAATATACATATACATATAATAGGGGATACAATTAGGTGTTTTTATAAATATACATATACATATAATAGGGGATACAATTAGGTGTTTTTATAAATATACATATACATATAATAGGGGATACAATTAGGTGTTTTTATAAATATACATATACATATAATAGGGGATACAATTAGGTGTTTTTATAAATATACATATACATATAATAGGGGATACAATTAGGTGTTTTTATAAATATACATATACATATAATAGGGGATACAATTAGGTGTTTTTATAAATATACATATACATATAATAGGGGATACAATTAGGTGTTTTTATAAATATACATATACATATAATAGGGGATACAATTAGGTGTTTTTATAAATATACATATACATATAATAGGGGATACAATTAGGTGTTTTTATAAATATACATATACATATAATAGGGGATACAATTAGGTGTTTTTATAAATATACATATACATATAATAGGGGATACAATTAGGTGTTTTTATAAATATACATATACATATAATAGGGGATACAATTAGGTGTTTTTATAAATATACATATACATATAATAGGGGATACAATTAGGTGTTTTTATAAATATACATATACATATAATAGGGGATACAATTAGGTGTTTTTATAAATATACATATACATATAATAGGGGATACAATTAGGTGTTTTTATAAATATACATATACATATAATAGGGGATACAATTAGGTGTTTTTATAAATATACATATACATATAATAGGGGATACAATTAGGTGTTTTTATAAATATACATATACATATAATAGGGGATACAATTAGGTGTTTTTATAAATATACATATACATATAATAGGGGATACAATTAGGTGTTTTTATAAATATACATATACATATAATAGGGGATACAATTAGGTGTTTTTATAAATATACATATACATATAATAGGGGATACAATTAGGTGTTTTTATAAATATACATATACATATAATAGGGGATACAATTAGGTGTTTTTATAAATATACATATACATATAATAGGGGATACAATTAGGTGTTTTTATAAATATACATATACATATAATAGGGGATACAATTAGGTGTTTTTATAAATATACATATACATATAATAGGGGATACAATTAGGTGTTTTTATAAATATACATATACATATAATAGGGGATACAATTAGGTGTTTTTATAAATATACATATACATATAATAGGGGATACAATTAGGTGTTTTTATAAATATACATATACATATAATAGGGGATACAATTAGGTGTTTTTATAAATATACATATACATATAATAGGGGATACAATTAGGTGTTTTTATAAATATACATATACATATAATAGGGGATACAATTAGGTGTTTTTATAAATATACATATACATATAATAGGGGATACAATTAGGTGTTTTTATAAATATACATATACATATAATAGGGGATACAATTAGGTGTTTTTATAAATATACATATACATATAATAGGGGATACAATTAGGTGTTTTTATAAATATACATATACATATAATAGGGGATACAATTAGGTGTTTTTATAAATATACATATACATATAATAGGGGATACAATTAGGTGTTTTTATAAATATACATATACATATAATAGGGGATACAATTAGGTGTTTTTATAAATATACATATACATATAATAGGGGATACAATTAGGTGTTTTTATAAATATACATATACATATAATAGGGGATACAATTAGGTGTTTTTATAAATAGTTTTTATAATATACATATACATATAATAGGGGATACAATTAGGTGTTTTTATAAATAGTTTTTATAAATAGTTTATACATATACATATAATAGGGGATACAATTAGGTGTTTTTATAAATAGTTTTTATAAATAGTTTATACATATACATATAATAGGGGATACAATTAGGTGTTTTTATAAATAGTTTTTATAAATAGTTTATACATATACATATAATAGGGGATACAATTAGGTGTTTTTATAAATAGTTTTTATAAATAGTTTATACATATACATATAATAGGGGATACAATTAGGTGTTTTTATAAATAGTTTTTATAAATAGTTTATACATATACATATAATAGGGGATACAATTAGGTGTTTTTATAAATAGTTTTTATAAATAGTTTATACATATACATATAATAGGGGATACAATTAGGTGTTTTTATAAATAGTTTTTATAAATAGTTTATACATATACATATAATAGGGGATACAATTAGGTGTTTTTATAAATAGTTTTTATAAATAGTTTATACATATACATATAATAGGGGATACAATTAGGTGTTTTTATAAATAGTTTTTATAAATAGTTTATACATATACATATAATAGGGGATACAATTAGGTGTTTTTATAAATAGTTTTTATAAATAGTTTATACATATACATATAATAGGGGATACAATTAGGTGTTTTTATAAATAGTTTTTATAAATAGTTTATACATATACATATAATAGGGGATACAATTAGGTGTTTTTATAAATAGTTTTTATAAATAGTTTATACATATACATATAATAGGGGATACAATTAGGTGTTTTTATAAATAGTTTTTATAAATAGTTTATACATATACATATAATAGGGGATACAATTAGGTGTTTTTATAAATAGTTTTTATAAATAGTTTATACATATACATATAATAGGGGATACAATTAGGTGTTTTTATAAATAGTTTTTATAAATAGTTTATACATATACATATAATAGGGGATACAATTAGGTGTTTTTATAAATAGTTTTTATAAATAGTTTATACATATACATATAATAGGGGATACAATTAGGTGTTTTTATAAATAGTTTTTATAAATAGTTTATACATATACATATAATAGGGGATACAATTAGGTGTTTTTATAAATAGTTTTTATAAATAGTTTATACATATACATATAATAGGGGATACAATTAGGTGTTTTTATAAATAGTTTTTATAAATAGTTTATACATATACATATAATAGGGGATACAATTAGGTGTTTTTATAAATAGTTTTTATAAATAGTTTATACATATACATATAATAGGGGATACAATTAGGTGTTTTTATAAATAGTTTTTATAAATAGTTTATACATATACATATAATAGGGGATACAATTAGGTGTTTTTATAAATAGTTTTTATAAATAGTTTATACATATACATATAATAGGGGATACAATTAGGTGTTTTTATAAATAGTTTTTATAAATAGTTTATACATATACATATAATAGGGGATACAATTAGGTGTTTTTATAATTAGTTTTTATAAATAGTTTATACATATACATATAATAGGGGATACAATTAGGTGTTTTTATAAATAGTTTTTATAAATAGTTTATACATATACATATGATAGGGGATACAATTAGGTGTTTTTATAAATAGTTTTTATAAATAGTTTATACATATACATATAATAGGGGATACAATTAGGTGTTTTTATAAATAGTTTTTATAAATAGTTTATACATATACATATAATAGGGGATACAATTAGGTGTTTTTATAAATAGTTTTTATAAATAGTTTATACATATACATATAATAGGGGATACAATTAGGTGTTTTTATAAATAGTTTTTATAAATAGTTTATACATATACATATAATAGGGGATACAATTAGGTGTTTTTATAAATAGTTTTTATAAATAGTTTATACATATACATATAATAGGGGATACAATTAGGTGTTTTTATAAATAGTTTTTATAAATAGTTTATACATATACATATAATAGGGGATACAATTAGGTGTTTTTATAATATACATATACATATAATAGGGGATACAATTAGGTGTTTTTATAAATATACATATACATATAATAGGGGATACAATTAGGTGTTTAGGTGTTTTTATAAATATACATATACATATAATAGGGGATACAATTAGGTGTTTTTATAAATATACATATACATATAATAGGGGATACAATTAGGTGTTTTTATAAATATACATATACATATAATAGGGGATACAATTAGGTGTTTTTATAAATATACATATACATATAATAGGGGATACAATTAGGTGTTTTTATAAATATACATATACATATAATAGGGGATACAATTAGGTGTTTTTATAAATATACATATACATATAATAGGGGATACAATTAGGTGTTTTTATAAATATACATATACATATAATAGGGGATACAATTAGGTGTTTTTATAAATATACATATACATATAATAGGGGATACAATTAGGTGTTTTTATAAATATACATATACATATAATAGGGGATACAATTAGGTGTTTTTATAAATATACATATACATATAATAGGGGATACAATTAGGTGTTTTTATAAATATACATATACATATAATAGGGGATACAATTAGGTGTTTTTATAAATATACATATACATATAATAGGGGATACAATTAGGTGTTTTTATAAATATACATATACATATAATAGGGGATACAATTAGGTGTTTTTATAAATATACATATACATATAATAGGGGATACAATTAGGTGTTTTTATAAATATACATATACATATAATAGGGGATACAATTAGGTGTTTTTATAAATATACATATACATATAATAGGGGATACAATTAGGTGTTTTTATAAATATACATATACATATAATAGGGGATACAATTAGGTGTTTTTATAAATATACATATACATATAATAGGGGATACAATTAGGTGTTTTTATAAATATACATATACATATAATAGGGGATACAATTAGGTGTTTTTATAAATATACATATACATATAATAGGGGATACAATTAGGTGTTTTTATAAATATACATATACATATAATAGGGGATACAATTAGGTGTTTTTATAAATATACATATACATATAATAGGGGATACAATTAGGTGTTTTTATAAATAGTTTTTATAAATAGTTTATACATATACATATAATAGGGGATACAATTAGGTGTTTTTATAAATAGTTTTTATAAATAGTTTATACATATACATATAATAGGGGATACAATTAGGTGTTTTTATAAATAGTTTTTATAAATAGTTTATACATATACATATAATAGGGGATACAATTAGGTGTTTTTATAAATAGTTTTTATAAATAGTTTATACATATACATATAATAGGGGATACAATTAGGTGTTTTTATAAATAGTTTTTATAAATAGTTTATACATATACATATAATAGGGGATACAATTAGGTGTTTTTATAAATATACATATACATATAATAGGGGATACAATTAGGTGTTTTTATAAATATACATATACATATAATAGGGGATACAATTAGGTGTTTTTATAAATATACATATACATATAATAGGGGATACAATTAGGTGTTTTTATAAATATACATATACATATAATAGGGGATACAATTAGGTGTTTTTATAAATATACATATACATATAATAGGGGATACAATTAGGTGTTTTTATAAATATACATATACATATAATAGGGGATACAATTAGGTGTTTTTATAAATATACATATACATATAATAGGGGATACAATTAGGTGTTTTTATAAATATACATATACATATAATAGGGGATACAATTAGGTGTTTTTATAAATATACATATACATATAATAGGGGATACAATTAGGTGTTTTTATAAATATACATATACATATAATAGGGGATACAATTAGGTGTTTTTATAAATATACATATACATATAATAGGGGATACAATTAGGTGTTTTTATAAATATACATATACATATAATAGGGGATACAATTAGGTGTTTTTATAAATAGTTTTTATAAATAGTTTATACATATACATATAATAGGGGATACAATTAGGTGTTTTTATAAATAGTTTTTATAAATAGTTTATACATATACATATAATAGGGGATACAATTAGGTGTTTTTATAAATAGTTTTTATAAATAGTTTATACATATACATATAATAGGGGATACAATTAGGTGTTTTTATAAATAGTTTTTATAAATAGTTTATACATATACATATAATAGGGGATACAATTAGGTGTTTTTATAAATAGTTTTTATAAATAGTTTATACATATACATATAATAGGGGATACAATTAGGTGTTTTTATAAATAGTTTTTATAAATAGTTTATACATATACATATAATAGGGGATACAATTAGGTGTTTTTATAAATAGTTTTTATAAATAGTTTATACATATACATATAATAGGGGATACAATTAGGTGTTTTTATAAATAGTTTTTATAAATAGTTTATACATATACATATAATAGGGGATACAATTAGGTGTTTTTATAAATAGTTTTTATAAATAGTTTATACATATACATATAATAGGGGATACAATTAGGTGTTTTTATAAATAGTTTTTATAAATAGTTTATACATATACATATAATAGGGGATACAATTAGGTGTTTTTATAAATAGTTTTTATAAATAGTTTATACATATACATATAATAGGGGATACAATTAGGTGTTTTTATAAATAGTTTTTATAAATAGTTTATACATATACATATAATAGGGGATACAATTAGGTGTTTTTATAAATAGTTTTTATAAATAGTTTATACATATACATATAATAGGGGATACAATTAGGTGTTTTTATAAATAGTTTTTATAAATAGTTTATACATATACATATAATAGGGGATACAATTAGGTGTTTTTATAAATAGTTTTTATAAATAGTTTATACATATACATATGATAGGGGATACAATTAGGTGTTTTTATAAATATACATATACATATAATAGGGGATACAATTAGGTGTTTTTATAAATAGTTTTTATAAATAGTTTATACATATACATATAATAGGGGATACAATTAGGTGTTTTTATAAATAGTTTTTATAAATAGTTTATACATATACATATAATAGGGGATACAATTAGGTGTTTTTATAAATAGTTTTTATAAATAGTTTATACATATACATATAATAGGGGATACAATTAGGTGTTTTTATAAATAGTTTTTATAAATAGTTTATACATATACATATAATAGGGGATACAATTAGGTGTTTTTATAATTAGTTTTTATAAATAGTTTATACATATACATATAATAGGGGATACAATTAGGTGTTTTTATAAATAGTTTTTATAAATAGTTTATACATATACATATGATAGGGGATACAATTAGGTGTTTTTATAATTAGTTTTTATAAATAGTTTATACATATACATATAATAGGGGATACAATTAGGTGTTTTTATAAATAGTTTTTATAAATAGTTTATACATATACATATGATAGGGGATACAATTAGGTGTTTTTATAAATAATTTTTATAAATAGTTTATACATATACATATAATAGGGGATACAATTAGGTGTTTTTATAAATAGTTTTTATAAATAGTTTATACATATACATATAATAGGGGATACAATTAGGTGTTTTTATAAATAGTTTTTATAAATAGTTTATACATATACATATAATAGGGGATACAATTAGGTGTTTTTATAATTAGTTTTTATAAATAGTTTATACATATACATATGATAGGGGATACAATTAGGTGTTTTTATAATTAGTTTTTATAAATAGTTTATACATATACATATAATAGGGGATACAATTAGGTGTTTTTATAAATATACATATACATATAATAGGGGATACAATTAGGTGTTTTTATAAATAGTTTTTACAAATAGTTTATACATATACATATAATAGGGGATACAATTAGGTGTTTTTATAAATAGTTTTTATAAATAGTTTATACATATACATATGATAGGGGATACAATTAGGTGTTTTTATAAATAGTTTTTATAAATAGTTTATACATATACATATAATAGGGGATACAATTAGGTGTTTTTATAAATAGTTTTTATAAATAGTTTATACATATACATATAATAGGGGATACAATTAGGTGTTTTTATAAATAGTTTTTATAAATAGTTTATACATATACATATAATAGGGGATACAATTAGGTGTTTTTATAAATAGTTTTTATAAATAGTTTATACATATACATATGATAGGGGATACAATTAGGTGTTTTTATAAATAGTTTTTATAAATAGTTTATACATATACATATAATAGGGGATACAATTAGGTGTTTTTATAAATAGTTTTTATAAATAGTTTATACATATACATATAATAGGGGATACAATTAGGTGTTTTTATAATTAGTTTTTATAAATAGTTTATACATATACATATGATAGGGGATACAATTAGGTGTTTTTATAAATAGTTTTTATAAATAGTTTATACATATACATATAATAGGGGATACAATTAGGTGTTTTTATAAATAGTTTTTATAAATAGTTTATACATATACATATAATAGGGGATACAATTAGGTGTTTTTATAAATAGTTTTTATAAATAGTTTATACATATACATATGATAGGGGATACAATTAGGTGTTTTTATAATTAGTTTTTATAAATAGTTTATACATATACATATAATAGGGGATACAATTAGGTGTTTTTATAAATAGTTTTTATAAATAGTTTATACATATACATATAATAGGGGATACAATTAGGTGTTTTTATAATTAGTTTTTATAAATAGTTTATACATATACATATAATAGGGGATACAATTAGGTGTTTTTATAAATAGTTTTTATAAATAGTTTATACATATACATATGATAGGGGATACAATTAGGTGTTTTTATAAATAGTTTTTATAAATAGTTTATACATATACATATAATAGGGGATACAATTAGGTGTTTTTATAATTAGTTTTTATAAATAGTTTATACATACACATATAATAGGGGATACAATTAGGTGTTTTTATAAATAGTTTTTATAAATAGTTTATACATATACATATAATAGGGGATACAATTAGGTGTTTTTATAAATAGTTTTTATAAATAGTTTATACATATACATATAATAGGGGATACAATTAGGTGTTTTTATAAATAGTTTTTATAAATAGTTTATACATATACATATAATAGGGGATACAATTAGGTGTTTTTATAAATAGTTTTTATAAATAGTTTATACATATACATATGATAGGGGATACAATTAGGTGTTTTTATAAATAGTTTTTATAAATAGTTTATACATATACATATAATAGGGGATACAATTAGGTGTTTTTATAATTAGTTTTTATAAATAGTTTATACATATACATATGATAGGGGATACAATTAGGTGTTTTTATAAATAGTTTTTATAAATAGTTTATACATATACATATAACAGGGGATACAATTAGGTGTTTTTATAAATAGTTTTTATAAATAGTTTATACATATACATATAATAGGGGATACAATTAGGTGTTTTTATAAATAGTTTTTATAAATAGTTTATACATATACATATAATAGGGGATACAATTAGGTGTTTTTATAAATAGTTTTTATAAATAGTTTATACATATACATATAATAGGGGATACAATTAGGTGTTTTTATAAATAGTTTTTATAAATAGTTTATACATATACATATAATAGGGGATACAATTAGGTGTTTTTATAAATAGTTTTTATAAATAGTTTATACATATACATATAATAGGGGATACAATTAGGTGTTTTTATAAATAGTTTTTATAAATAGTTTATACATATACATATAATAGGGGATACAATTAGGTGTTTTTATAATTAGTTTTTATAAATAGTTTATACATATACATATAATAGGGGATACAATTAGGTGTTTTTATAATTAGTTTTTATAAATAGTTTATACATACACATATAATAGGGGATACAATTAGGTGTTTTTATAATTAGTTTTTATAAATAGTTTATACATACACATATAATAGGGGATACAATTAGGTGTTTTTATAAATAGTTTTTATAAATAGTTTATACATATACATATAATAGGGGATACAATTAGGTGTTTTTATAAATAGTTTTTATAAATAGTTTATACATATACATATAATAGGGGATACAATTAGGTGTTTTTATAAATAGTTTTTATAAATAGTTTATACATATACATATAATAGGGGATACAATTAGGTGTTTTTATAAATAGTTTTTATAAATAGTTTATACATATACATATAATAGGGGATACAATTAGGTGTTTTTATAAATAGTTTTTATAAATAGTTTATACATATACATATAATAGGGGATACAATTAGGTGTTTTTATAAATAGTTTTTATAAATAGTTTATACATATACATATAATAGGGGATACAATTAGGTGTTTTTATAAATAGTTTTTATAAATAGTTTATACATATACATATAATAGGGGATACAATTAGGTGTTTTTATAATTAGTTTTTATAAATAGTTTATACATATACATATAATAGGGGATACAATTAGGTGTTTTTATAAATAGTTTTTATAAATAGTTTATACATATACATATAATAGGGGATACAATTAGGTGTTTTTATAAATAGTTTTTATAAATAGTTTATACATATACATATGATAGGGGATACAATTAGGTGTTTTTATAATTAGTTTTTATAAATAGTTTATACATATACATATAATAGGGGATACAATTAGGTGTTTTTATAAATAGTTTTTATAAATAGTTTATACATATACATATAATAGGGGATACAATTAGGTGTTTTTATAATTAGTTTTTATAAATAGTTTATACATATACATATAATAGGGGATACAATTAGGTGTTTTTATAAATAGTTTTTATAAATAGTTTATACATATACATATGATAGGGGATACAATTAGGTGTTTTTATAAATATACATATACATATAATAGGGGATACAATTAGGTGTTTTTATAAATATACATATACATATAATAGGGGATACAATTTGGTGTTTTTATAAATAGTTTTTATAAATAGTTTATACATATATTTATAAAAACTAATTATAAAAACACCTAATTGTATCCCCTATTATATGTATATGTATAAACTATTTATAAAAACTAATTATAAAAACACCTAATTGTATCCCCTATTATATGTATATGTATAAACTATTTATAAAAACTATTTATAAAAACACCTAATTGTATCCCCTATTATATGTGTATGTATAAACTATTTATAAAAACTAATTATAAAAACACCTAATTGTATCCCCTATTATATGTATATGTATAAACTATTTATAAAAACTAATTATAAAAACACCTAATTGTATCCCCTATTATATGTATATGTATAAATTATTTATAAAAACTATTTATAAAAACACCTAATTGTATCCCCTATTATATGTATATGTATAAACTATTTATAAAAACTATTTATAAAAACACCTAATTGTATCCCCTATTATATGTATATGTATAAACTATTTATAAAAACTATTTATAAAAACACCTAATTGTATCCCCTATTATATGTATATGTATAAACTATTTATAAAAACTAATTATATAATAGGGGATACAATTAGGTGTTTTTATAATTAGTTTTTATAAATAGTTTATACATATACATATAATAGGGGATACAATTAGGTGTTTTTATAAATAGTTTTGCTCTAACATCTCTAGTGTTCTGGTTTATTATATAAAGGTCGGGCCTACCAACTGACTAAATAACAATTATATTTAAAAAATATTTCCTAGCTTTAGTTTTCACAAAAGTATCAGTGACTTCGTTTAAATCCAGGCTTGATGCGGTTTTGTTTTCAATTGCTATTAGCGATAAATGTCGGAGTCGAGTTTGGCCCATCTTATTTCTTAAATAATTTTTTATTATTTTTAATTTGCTAAATGACCTTTCAGCTGCTTCAGAAGTGACAGGAATTGTTAAGAATAATAACATTGCTGTAAATACTTCCGTTAGGTCGTATTCTAGCACTCTATATTTGCTCATTATTTCCTTAGATAATTGGTGAATAGTCCATGCTTGAGTTAGTTGAGGTAAAACTAGAAAGTAAATATTAGTAATTTGAAGTGAAAAACTAGGACCTATTATATCTGAATATTTTCTTTGGAATTTGTCACACTTTTGTAATAAAGTTGCTTCATCAACATGTAATAAAAATATTGGTGTTAGAAAATCGAATATATGACAGACTGCACTAATACCAATAAAACGTGTACCCAGTAAGCACACTACGTTGAAACAACGTTGAAATAACGTTGATCAACGTCGATCAACGTTGTTTCAACGTGTGCTTACTGGGTGTCTAATTGAGATATTACTGTCTAGTACATTATTGAAAATCTCAATTTTAAATAATTTTTTTCGATTTGGAAATCGGTGATCAGCAGCTAATTCATCAAAATGTTTTTTAACTTTTCTTTGCCTTTTTTTTTTTTAAAAATGGGTATCAATACCATATTTTCTTGCATTTTTACTGACTTTGCACTTGAATAATTCGAAATCATTTCTATAAATTTGCATTTTTGCTTTGGTCTCTGCTAAAACTTTACTCGCCTCGCCCAAATTAATGCCGCATTTTTGTAAAGTTTTGGATGCATAATTGATGTCTTTCAATACACTGTGCATGAATTCGCAAGGGAACACGAACTCGAAATTTAGCATTTTTGTTTTAATATCTTCACATTGCTCATCTTTATTAGGACTCTTTAGAACTATTTCTGATAATGCTTTGAAAATATCAAAATAACGAAGTTTTATTGCAGATATCGTATTGATCCTACTGGACCATCTAGTCGGATTTAGTTTTTTCTCAGAAAGAATTTAGGGGAATTCCCTAGGCATAAATATGACAGGTTGCAAGTTGCAACCTGTCATATTTATTTTGAAAATGGGAGAACTTTCCGAAAGTTCAGTTCAATTGAGATTTCTGGTAAAGATTTGAGGGCCCCGAGGCACTGCCCCGCGTAGCCCCTAGGTTGCTACGCTGCTGGTCATACTACCACAGACAGTCAAAAGTGTGTTTTCTTAGAAGATCTGGTTTATTTTGCCTCCGGGATACCTCCTATCATACCGGGGTTTCCTTTGTCTTGATAGTTGCTCTCCATTTTTGTAATGTCTAGTTGAAATCTTTCTCCATGCTCATCACTCACTACTCTAAGGTTTGGCGGGAAGGAGTTGAGGTGGAAGGAGAGAAAGCGAAAAGTAACATTCGGCACTCCATATCCTCAAAGAACTTTTGCACTTTCTCAATACAGGCTTGGTAATCTGGTTCGCGTGTGTTACCAAAGAAGCTGTAGACTGACTTAAATGTTTTCCTTGCTCTCAGTTTCTTTAAGTTAAGAGGCTCCTCAGAATTAGTATCCTTCAGCACTTCTCGGATCTAACGTTTAAAATAGACGTCATCGCGTGATTAAATAAATGTTTTACACTCCCCCAACTTGTAGAGAGAATATCTACAAATTCTCATCAAAATGTTCATCAAGGGCTGTTATTTTTATAAGTTCCTCAGCATTTGATTTCGTGAAGGTCTTTGCCTCAGAGCTTTTGTTTGCTCTTGTGATGTGTTTTCGCCAGGTTAAGAACCTTTTAGGATTTCTTCAATCTTGGTTGGACCTTGGGAACAAATTTCCAACGGATAGAGCAACATCATTATTGTTTTGACTTGGATACGTAAGGTATCTGTCCTATAATGCTCACGAAACTTGGAATTTTTAGACCAACCATCCCATGATGTGTTTTTGTAGTGCTATTTGAATAACCAAGCTTGTAAAGGGATGCTTGTGAGGTAAAAATATTGGGTGCTCACCTTGTATACGACCCATAGAAACTAATAGTCCGTCGTGATTTTTATGCAATCGTAATCTTTCTGAAGTTTCATTATACTTTTTTTTTCAAATTCGTATTGAACAATTTTGATCAGCTTCTGTATAGTGTTGCTTCTTTCGGTAGCTAATATTACACCACGACATTTTTTTTTACTTTTGAGGTAATAATTCTTAAGATTTATGCCACTATTCTTATAACTTTTGGAAGTTGATACTCGTTTATAAGTTCATCAAAATAGTTAACCCTCTCGATTGTAGCAAGGTTTTTAAACCTCTTGATTGTAGCATTTTAATTGGATTAACTTCTTTCATTACTTCTTCCATTTGTCCATGGGCTATATTGGGTGGCCATTCATTCTTTTTGATGAGCCATGTTGGACCATTGAACCATATATATGGAATTTTTCCATTTTTAATTCCTCTGCTTCCAATATCTGCTGGGTTCTGATTGGTTGAGCAGTGGCGCTAGATAATCCAACTTCGTTTATTGATTTCTTTGACACGATTTGATAAAAACTCCTTCCATTTACGATTGTCATTAAGGATCCAATGCAGTGCCACTGAACTATCAAGCCAACCGTATATTTCCATAACTGAGTGTCCTTCAACGTTCGTAAGAGCATTAGCTGCCTTGTGTATAGATATCAATTCAAAACTGGGAATAGAAAAATCTCGTTTTGATATACGGGATTTGGCTGTAAACAATCCTTGAGTTACTTTGTTACCTTAATATACTACTACGTATATTGCACTGCACCAACCATCTTTGCGTGCATCAACAAATCCATGGATTTCAATCTTTTTTACTATCTAATTCAAAACAGTTATACTTCTTGGTATTGGTGTTAGGTCTGGTAAAGTACTTTCCTAAAGCATCCAGTCCTTTGTTAATTCAGGTGAAAGTTTTTGTCCCTAGCATAATCTAAATCACAGATTTTTAGATTGTTACTCCCTCAAGAATAAAGGGACTAGATGCACAGCCAAAACGGGATTCGAGTGAATCTTAAAGTTATTACTTCTTTACTTTTCAAGTCCGATAGAAACGGAAAATATCACGATCTTTGGTATCAACTCTTATTTGTAGAAAGACTTGTTTAATGTCTCCAGTTAGGCAAGCAGGTTGCAATCTGTTTTGTAAAATAACATTGAGTAGTAAGGGTTGTAATGGAGGACCAATATGTAAACAGTCGTTAAGTGAGGGTGATCCGTACTCTTTTGCTGACACATCAAAAACAATCACAAGGTTGGTTGTTTCGGAGTCCTCTTTTATCACTGCTCGATGAGGCATGTAGAATATTCTCTTGCCAGTTGGTTTATTTGGTGCATACTCAATTATCCCATCCTTGGGTTGTTCTTGAATAATAGCGTTATATTTTATGAGATCATTTGGTTTCTTTGCCAGTTTTCTAAGTACGCTATGCAACCTCGAGATACTCCCATCTGAGTAAGATGCTAGTTTTGAATGTTCTACTTTCCATGGTAATCCAGTGTGAGAAGAACCAGTCGAGTCTTGTTGTAGCTGTTCTTTAACTTCTTCATATACTTCATTTTGATTTCCTTCGCTTTGATCTTCTAGACCAAAAACATCCAAGCTATATAGTTCTTTATAACAGTCGTTGGTTGACTTTGTAAAATATAAACAGTCCGAGTTACTTTGTCCTGGTCCCATAACTTTCCACCCAAATATGGTTTTTTCCTGAAGCCTTTCAACTTTATTTTTGCAATATTGCCACCACCAATTATAAGAGGGATTTTATGATCATCGTAGTCATTTTGATTGTGAAAATGATATCCGTCTAAATGATTTTATAGCACTGTAAGCGCTTTCTGTTCTAACTTGTAAAGTTTGATATCAAGGCTGTTGCGTCCGTTTGTTGAATGTAGAGTTGTTTAGAAAAACGGAAGTATTTAATGTACTGATCCAGTCATTGTCTCAATGTTTTTCGATTCCCAATTATTTGGTTCTAACTTTAGGTAATTGTTTAGCGTAGATGAAGCATTAGAACTACCAGCTTCCGTATCCAAGAGTGCTCTCATTCTGTATTTGTCAGCATTCACATTAAATGTTGGATGAATAGTTTACCCTTTGTATCCAGCAATAAGGATACCTTTTTTGATTCGTCTCTTTTAACCCCAGTGCATATAGATGAATGATGTTTTCCTTGACAATGGCGGCAAGAACGTTTACTACGACTGTTGGATACTGTGTTGTTTGTTGACGAGTAGTTGAAGCTGTATTGAATGAAGTTTCGTACATTCGTGACTGCGTTGATTTTGCGAACTGCACTAGACACAGCCAATATTTTTAATTTCGTTATGTTGGAAGCATTTTTCCATTTTATGCTTGTGCTCCCAATTATTGTGAGGTTTTGTATTTTCTTTTCCGATATTACCTGGTTGTCCAATAGATGACTCCGGGTTTCGTAATGTATATTCACGTAGAGTTTCATTTAGCTCTTCAAAGCTCCACTCCTGCCATTTTGGATCAGTTTTAACAGGGCCAAGTTTTTCGAGAGTTTCGTGTACCAGTATTTCTACTGTTTTCAACTTGTTTAAAGTTTTCAATGAGTTTACGCTTACATTTAATTTTCTGAAAAATGATGTATTTGATCCACGTCGGTATTTTTTATGTATGGATGATCCATGATACCACAACCATGCTAGCGTATAATTTCAGAAGTAATTCCATATTTTTGATTTAGAATCATTTTCACTTTTTCATAACCATTTGCATTAAAAGGGAGTCCAGCAATTTCCTCTTTTTGCGTGCTTGATAATAGTTCACGTAGGCATGATAATTTAGCTACGGGAGGATAGCTTATGTTGTCAATTTTTGTGCTGAATTGTTCCCAGAACCGTACCCAACCTAGATTAGTCCAATCAAATTTTGAAATTTGTAGTCTGGGGAGTTTTGCTTTAAAATCATTGTATGTGCACTGTGCATGCTTTTAGTTGTTTCTAGTTTTCATTCATTTGGTTCTTCTTTTACGCGAGCAATTTCTTCGTGCATCTTCTTCTTTTTCATAATTTTTCTTTCTAATCGGTATTCTTCCAGTGAGGTCAGAAGTTCGCTTTGCTCTTTAATTAAGTTGTTCTGTTGTTCATACCAGTTGTCAGTTTCTTCATTGTCGGCGTTTTCTTTGTCTCTTTTTAATTCTTCTATGTTTTGGATTAAGTTGAAAGTCTCCAGCAGTATTGCTTTGATGGTTGATTCCAATCTTTCCTATGAGCGTATATCGTTACTGTTCAATGGCATACGTACTTCCAGGCCACGTTGCTCAACTTTTGTTAATGCTAGTTCCGATTTCCTTGATAGTGAAGTGATTGGTTCTTCGCGTTGCTTCGAAGGCATTTTAAATTCTATTGTAATCTTTGATTCCTTACGCCAGTTAATAGTTGTAGAGTATTCAGTAGATTCCAGCTGTCCTGGCCCGGATCGCCACTTTGTATTGTGAATATTTCTTTTTGTTCAACTGACGTAGGCAGATCAACTCCAACACCTTTTTTATAACTTTTACATATATTCTCATTAAGAAACAACGTTATTTACACTAAATCTGACATAAGTTGGCTATAATCCATACCTAAAAATACGATAATAATTACCAACTTGATACCGTATATTAATTACTGAAATAAAAATAGACGTCATCGCGTGGTTAAATGTTTATGACACAATATCAGAATTAACCCTGAATGCATTTAAGTTTTATGTACCGTATATGCACAAAATGCACATTATGCATATCAAAAATATTGGAAGTGATGAATAAAAACGGATTTCAAATTTGAATTCAGCACCTCCAAATTTGGTAAAAACGGGTATTTTTGTGCTTACCTCAATTTCTTTGTGAACCAGTTGTTATTTTTACTGTTAAGATAAGTTTAACTTAACGCCGTTCAAGTTTGTTTTACTTAACGTCGTTCAAGTTTGTTTAACTTAACGTTGTTCGACTTTGTTTAACTTAACGTCGTTCAAGTTTGTTTAACTTAACGTCGTTCAAGTTTGTTTAACTTAACGTCGTTCAAGTTTGTTTAACTTAACGTCGTTCGAGTTTGTTTAACTTAACGTCGTTCAAGTTTGTTTAAACTAACGTCGTTCGAGTTTGTTTAACTTAACGTCGTTCAAGTTTGTTTAAACTAACGTCGTTCGAGTTTGTTTAACTTAACGTCGTTCAAGTTTGTTTAGCTTAACGTCGTTCAAGTTTGTTTAGCTTAACGTCGTTCGACTTTGTTTAACTTAACGTCGTTCAAGTTTGTTTAACTTAACTTCGAAATGAACTTGTTAGTATATATTGTTCTTATGACAAGAAAGTTCTAACTGATTTAATTTCACAAACCAGTTGTTGTGAGAAGTGGGATAAGCTGTCCCAATTGTGATGAATCAAAGAAAAATGTGCTTATCCTAAGTTACTGTCATTGGTTTGTTTCTCATTGATCTGTGTCTCTTTAGCCTTAACTGCCCAACTTCTCACAACTATAATGACTTTTTATGATTTGTGAAGTGCAAAACACAAGTTTTGTGAAGTAAGTTTTGTGAATTGAAAGACTACAATGTTTATCCTGAATGTTAGCAACTATTTGTCAAACCTTAAACAATACCATGCTTAAAATTTTAATTTCGAAAATAATTATCGAATTAAAGAATATGGGAGTGAGAAGAATTTTTCTAAACGGGAGTTGACAAAAAATCTTCAGTAACTACTGATCCCGATTATACCTTTAACATTCCCAATCATATCCCGCAAGTCTATCCCGCAATTGGACAGTAATTGAATTCCAGTACCCGGTCCCGATTGTGCTACAAAATTTTTTCAATTCCCAGCACATCCCATCTCCCGGCGAATTCTCAATAAAAAAGTCTTATATATTACAAGGAAATTTTTAGATCGATTTTTTGAAAGTTTTGACGAACAAATATTTTAATTATCAGAAGTAAATATTTTCCACATCGCCTTGAATCCTTTTTCTTCATGGAAACCGTCTGTGTGAAAATGAATCCATAACCAACGATCAGCCCAATCTTTGTTTAGCCAAGGCGTGGTTTTGCCGTATCTTTGATTTAGTAACAAATTAGAATTTACAAATGGTCCTTCGGCAACCGTTACAAAGTCCACGTTTAACTCTTGCAATTTAAAATCGAGGAAATTCAATTGCAGCTTATTGTACGGACGATGAATGATCCAATAGCAATCAAGATTCGAAGGGTAAGGCAAAGGGTAGTTAGGTGAATTAATCGCACCTCTTGGATCACTTAATAATCCTCCGCAAGCTAAATCGTTTATGCATTAATAATAAGTTATTTTGTTTACATTCGAAACCCACTAACTTCAATTAAAAAGCAAACAAATTTAAAATTCCCGTAATTAACAAAAAGCACTCAAACTTACTTGATTCTTTGAATTTAAAACGCACCAATCCAGAACTTATTATGCGCATAAAGTGACTGTTTGATGTAATCGTTCGTGGTTCAAATCCTTTCGTAAATGTTATAAAAGGATCTTTGAAATTTTCACCGTCATAAATATCAGTTTTACCGCCATTTTGAACATTATATGTCAAAAATTCAATTGTGATTTTTTTCCCTTGAGTGACTTGTAAAAGCCAATGACAAACAGATTGAGCAAAACATTCTAGGGACCCTGATTGCCCTCTTACGTGACCACCGTTAGCATCCTCTAGAAAAACAATAACTGTAACATCTCTTCTTCTTTAAATAAAAAGTGATGAAATAAGTTTAAAAATGTTAATATTATTTACTTTTCCTTTTATAATATTTATTGTTATTATTCTAATAATTATTGTTATTACTACAATATTTATTATTACAATTAAAATATTTATTGTTAATATTCTAATAATTATTGCTATTATTATACATTTCTTGTTACTATTATAACATTTCTTGTTGCTTTTATAATATTTATTGTTATTATTATAATATTTATTGTTACTAATATATTTATTGTTATTATTGAAATATTTACTAATATGTTATTATCATAATATTATTACAATATATATTTTCAGTGATTTTCAGTTGGTAAAAATGCTGATCTCCTCTCTGACAAAATCTACGCCAAATAAAAGATAAAATTCTGTAAACACTTACTAACGCACGTAGGAATACTTCCGGACCAGCGTCCGTTAGCTTGACAAACACTCTCAGTAGACCCAACAATTAAATACCCAGGTTGACAGAAAAATTGAACATGAGAAGAGTATGTAGTTTTTGTAAAGTGAATTTCTCCATTTACTAAAGTTTGACCGCCAGTCGGATGACCACAATCAACAACTAAAAAAAGGGAATAGCTAAATATCTAACAGAGATAACAGAGATAACAGAGATAACAGAGCTTATATCTAACAAATTATACAAAAGAATCTTATTTAATTAAACACAATAAACCAAAGTTACACATTATTACACCGAATTGGTATATATGTGTTCTAAAACAGCTTTAAAATAAAAATATATTTCGCTGCTAAAAGAATTTTTACATTTTTTTGTCTTTCTTAATTCAAAACTTTATACTGTAAAATAAGGGTATGACTGAAAAATGTTTTTGGAAATTTATTTTGAGAAATTAGATTTTTAAACAGAAAACACCATTAGAAAGTGTTAAATCTTACAAAAGATCATCCCCCACCCCCCCAAGCTTAAAACCGTATTCACCTTTCTATTGCTAGATGCACTACAATTTAAGGTAACATACTTTAAAATTATTGTTGGTGTGATTTTCCTAATTATATGCTTATTAATTAATCTTTCATATTAATTAATTTATTTTTTATTATCAGAAGTTTTTATCATAAACTTCTTTTTGATAACCTAACTCATAAGATTTGTTTACTAGTAGATGTCAACAAATGGTAGAGCTCTAAAAAATGAAACTGGAGCTAGACTTTGATGGGAAGCACGTAAGTAATGCAGAGTATCAGGTTCTATTGATCATTGTTCTCAAAAATGAAAAATAGAGAAGTTAAACTAGTGGCCCTTGCACTGATCAATGGAAAAGGTGAAACACTATTCAATGGAATAAAGACCAAAAGATTCTTGAAGATTATAAGCTGTGCAATTAAGATAATCATTTCTGATACAACCTCAGAAGATACAGGAATATCTACTGGCACAGTCACACAACTACAGAAGCATTTTCTTAAGCTTAAGTCAGTCAAACCTCTTTTTATTAAATGCCAACATCATCCAAGCTTGAATCAAACCCTTTTTATTGGATGCCAACATCCTGTTCTCAATAAAATACTAAAACATGCAATGAATCATTATTTTGAAGAGGCAACTATTTGTCTAATCTCAATTATTGATTCCTTAGTAAAACAGAAGAGTATGAGCAACTGAAAGCATCTTTTTACAATTCTGGAAATACTCTAAAAGTAGTAAGAAAAATATGTTAGAGAGATGGCTTTCCTTTGTTACTTGATTATTGTTATTTTTGGCAGTTTAAAAAAACCAGAAGTTTCCCTAAAATTTCAAAATTCCCCAAGCATCAGCAATGCAACATGAAATAACTAAAGATGGAATAGCTGTGCAATCTATGCTTTGCTAGCTTACATTTCACTTCCGGAATTTCAACAGTCATTCAAAATAACAAGGGAAGAGTGACAAGGAAGTTTTTGGTCTGTTGATCCAACACCAATTCTGACTCAACCATCAAATATCTGTGCTGAACAGGCAGTTAAAGCCAGGCAGGATTTATTTCTATTGTGCAAAAGTGTTGAAAAAGTTAACATTCAACTTCTTTTGACATATGAAAACTAAAGATCTTTTTGTTTGTATTTTCCATTAAAAAAAAAGCCCATATATATAATGCCCCCATGTATGTACAACATACAAATTGTAATAAGGGATGATATTTTTTAAAAATTGACACTTGCTATTGGTATTTTCTTCATTTATGCATAGAAATTCCAGAAAAAAACAACAACTGGGGATAGAATTTCAAAAATTCTCATATCCCTACTGTACACACTCATGATTTTAGCTGAATAAAAAAAAAAGAAAAAAGAAAAGAAAAGCAAAAAGGGAAGTGTAGCAAACATTGTGCAGTAAAGAAGTATAAAGAGTTCTATTTTAAACAACTTCAGAAAATTTTACTCATTTTAAAAGACTAATATACAAGTCAGCACTTTATATTATTCATCTACTGAAAAAAACAAACACCAATGCTTAGCCCAAAGATATCAAAATCATTTTAGTTCCTTATATGAAGTATGAATTCAAATCTGGTTCTAAAATAAAAATTTTGAAGGTACTTAAAAGAATTTTAGAATGTTGGAAGTTGGAAAAAGTTCTAAAAGATGAACATTTCTAATGATGATGATGATGATGATGATGATGATGATGATGATGATGATGATGATGATGATGATGATGATGATGATGATGATGATGATGATGATGATGATGATGATGATGATGGGAATATGATATGGTATACAGACTGCTTCAATAAACTTTTAATATGATCCAGATTTGTTTAAAAGAACAAACAAGAAATTAAAAAGTAAATGACAATGTGTTTAAAAAATAGCAGAAAATTTCTGGAATTTTTCTAATTAGATACCCTTGAAGTCAAAATAAAATTATAATGTAATTAAAATTAGACAAAATAATATTAGAATATAATTAAAGAATAAAATTTTTAATAAATAGTAATAATAGTAATAATAAATAGTAATAGTAATAATAAATAGTAATAGTAATAATAAATAGTAATAGTAATAATAAATAGTAATAGTAATAATAAATAGTAATAATAGTAATAATAAATAGTAATAGTAATAATTAGCGATTGTAATCCCGGGATCCCAGGATCCCGAAATCCCAGCCTTTTTTATGATCCCGAAATCCCGGGATTGTCTAACATCAATCCCGGGATTTCCTATAAGATCAAAAAAAAACAAAGCGTTATGAAAGAATATATAAAAATAACAACAATTTTGCGTATCAATAAAATAATTTTTATTAATTATAAAATTGTCAAAAGTATTGTATTTTCAGTTGTATAATAAAATACGATATCGAAAAGGATTGATTTAGAGAAAAACAAAAGAGAAAATCTTCGCACTATGTCATGTTGGTTAGCATATACACTATTTAAAAATTGAATACGATCTGATTTAAATAATAGATTTGTAAGCAATGAAAAATATTATGATAATATGCTTGCTTGTGATACCCAGACTTTGTATCATTTTATATTACGGTTTATATTTATTTTATAATAATTCGTTATGTAATACAAATTTACGTTGTAAAAAGTTATTTATGTAAACACTTTTAAAATATTCGCATTAAATTAGTTAAGTTTTTTAATACCTTAGTTACTATTATTAATAATTTTTAATAGCTTATTTAGTATTGTCAGTTTTTTCAAACTGAAGAAAAGCGCTTTTCTTATAAGGTAGAATCTTAAAGTTAAAAATTAAATCAGCATGTTGTATTTTGATTTTACAATTAAAAGTAACTCAGCTGTTTGGAAATATTTTCTACGGGATGAAAAAGGCCAAACAGCGATGTGTAAATTGCCAAACTGCAAGAAAATTTTAAAAATTGGTGGTGGTTCAACAAAAGGACTTCATACACACATGTTGTCGGTGCATAATGTGAAGGTCGAAATTCCAACCCAACCTCATATTACCAGAGAATGCACACCAAATAAACCACCAAAAAAGAAATCTAAGCCACTAACAGAATACTTTTCGATTTATGAAAGGGAAGATAAAACACTTTGTGCTACACTTGCTCGTTTAACGTCGTCTGATGGGCTTTCATTTAATGTGATTTGTTCTTTAACAGACTTACGTGCCGCTCTAACTGCTATGGGATTCAGAAATCTATGTCAGTAAACACAATTCGTAATCATGCAGTTGAGTACAGGAAAAAAATAAAATTAGGTTTGGTTGGTTTAGTTCATCAAATTGAAGTGCGCAAGAAAACGGAATTCTGTGTGGGGGAGAGATTTTCTTTGCCTTTTGATGAATGGACGTCACTTCGAAATCGTCGCTACATGAATATTAACGTTCATGGACAAAACTCTCAGTTCTGGAGTTTAAGTTTTGTGCGAATAACAGATTCAGTACCAGCAGAAAAGTGCATTGAACTATTAGAAAAAAGACTTAAAGACCATAGTCTTGATCTATACAGCGACACTGTGGCTATAATGACCGACAGAGCTAGTGTTATGAAAAAAGTTGGCAGGTCGCTGCCTAATAACCAACAATTATGTTTTGCTCACGGCATACAACTTGCTGTAATTGATGTTCTTTATAAAAAAAGAGAAGTCGATGCAAATCAGCCAGATTTTAACAATGAATTTTCTGATAGTGATTCATCCGAGAATGAGGACATTGAGAAAGATTTGTTGGACTACAATCATGAAAATGTAAGACCTAAAATTGAACTAAATGAAGTTCATTATGGGCCAGTCATTAAAAAAGTACGCAAACTAATGCTAAAATTTAGACGATCACCTACCAAGAACGACATCTTACAAAAATATATTAAGGCTAAATTTGGAAAACAGCTGTCTTTAATAATGGACTGCAAGACATGGTGAAGCAGCCTTCTGTTAATGCTTAAACGATTTTACAAAGTAAAAAATTATATACAAAAATCATTAATTGATATTTACCTAGTGCAAGATAATTCTATAGCACTATTAAAACTAAAGTTGTAATAGTCTCTGATAATGTCACATGATGAAGTGACATTATTATCAGAGACTATTACAACTTTAGTTCCCATTAAAGTAATGGTTGAAGCAATATGTCGTCAAGACTCTAACCTATTTACAAGCAAAGAAATGCGTAGAGCTTTAATGACTCACATGCATGAACGCCGAGCCGATATGAGTGGACTTCTGCAATACCTGCATGACGGTTGTAACTCCGTTGAAGTCGATGAAGAAATAATTACAGTGCCTTCTTCATTTAAATGTCGAAAACTTTCGGTAGAATTGCTGGATAGATTAAATGCTTTCAATCCTGCTCTAGTAAGAGCATCAGTTGAGTCTGACAATGGTACCTAAGTCTTAAAGTAATACTTTAAGTATTGAAGAGGAACTTGATCGTGTTATTAAAGAAGGACAATCACCAATACAATCAATTAGACGTGAAACATTTTCATAGAAAGTTCAAAAAGAAATCACACTACTTGAAAATGGGGGTACACGTGGCGATTATTTAGAAAGAGTTTATTCTTTTCTAATGACCGTGAAACCGACAAGTGTCGAGGCTGAGCGGGCATTTTCTTCCGCTGGACTGTTCAATACAAAAATTTGTAACCATTTGGGCGATGAAACTTTGGACGCGTTATGCTTCCTGAAGTCACATTTCGAAGCACAAAAAACATAACATATCTCCTTATCTCTAACATAATTTTTTAACATTAATTAACTTCTGAAATTTAATTAACATGTTAAATTAAATTCAATAAATAAATATATTTTTAGTTAAATGTAATGTTTTTATTCTACTTAATACTGTATAGATGTTGTATCTGCTTTTCAATCCCGGGATTAATCCCAGGATCCCGGGATTGATAGTTTTCAATCCTGAAATCCCGGGATTGAAAAAGATCTCCGGGATTCAATCCCTAGTAATAATAAATAGTAATAGTAATAATAAATAGTAATATTAATAATAAATAGTAATAATAGTAATAATAAATAGTAATAGTAATAATAAATAGTAATAATAGTAATAATAGTAATAATAAATAATAATAGTAATAATAAATAGTAATAATAATGTTAAAACCCATAATTTGCTGCATGTTTTCTTATATGAATGGTATCCTATGGCTAATAGAAGTTGCTTTTATTTTCTTTTTCTAAAAGCACATTTATTTTATGACAATCTTTATAGACATCCATTGTATTATGGCGTGGATATCCACTAAGAAGTCCTACATTAGCCTGAGGTCCACTAAACCATTTTTAATGATAAGCCTTTGAAAATCAGGTATGAAATATATATATCACATGCACATATTTATTGTAAGACATGTACATGCTTATTGTAAAAGTGTGGTTTCTGAGCCTCTGTTAAGTACCATCCTAGCCTTTAGGCAAGTTTACCCCTCCCTCAACCCAAAAGGTATACTTGGGTCTTATCCCTCCCTTTCCTATTCCATCTGAATAACATCTTGAAAAACTATCAACAGAATTTGTTTGGCAATGAAAAAAAACTTATTTTCAGAAACTTTCTAAAAACAAGCGGCTATCATGGTTAAACAGTTTGTACCAAGCACCTGTGTTACAGCTTAACATTGTATAAAAGGAACAAAAGCAAAAAATGAATTAGCAAGACTTTCATTACTTAGTAAAGAAACATAGTAATGCTACAAAAAGAAAACAGGGAGAGCATAATGGAAATTGTAAGCCCTAAAACATAATGTTAAACATAATGTTAAATAAAACACAATTTCATGTGAATGATTAAAGTAAATTTGTTCTAGAATCTATATAATAGATACTAACTAGTGCAGGTAGTGTCCACTCCACTCCATTGCAAATCCTTTTGACAAACCCTTAACTCTGAGCCATTTGACTTGTAACCCTGATCACACTTGATGTAAACATAATCCCCAGGATTGAAACTGTTGTCCGAATAAAGGTTAGAATTTGGAGGCACATAAGGATTACAACATGAGTTTGCTAAAAAAAACATGTTTTTATTAAACCAGAGATGTTATCGCTTGAGTGTCAAAAACTATTTTTCACTTACAAATGCATTTTGGAGCAATATCAGACCATTTTCCATTGGCTTGACACCTACGCACACTACTTCCTTCTAAACACTGCCCAGCAGTGCAGGAATATTTAACAATATTATTGTACTTCTGTCCACCAACATATTCATACTGAGTATTTCCTGTATTTTCAACAGGTCCACAGTCTATGACTAAATATGTTAAATATATTAAATAACATGTAAAATATATTTGAAAAACAAGCATTTAAAATAGCTGAATTTATACCTACTTTTGCATTCAATAGACACATGGTTACCCCCAGTCCATTGGCCATTACTCTGACATGTCCTGTACAACATATCTTGCTGTACAAGCACATAGCCTGCGTTGCATTCAATTCGGACTGCACTTCCAACTACTGGAGATACACCAAGAACCTTTCCATTTAATACAAAAAATGATGGGCAAACTTCAGCTAAGAACAAAAAGTCATTACATAAGAAACCTCAAATAGCAATAATTTTATAAATGGTTTACAATTACTTAAACATGAACTTGTATTTTCTTACAAGTGCAGTATGGTGGTGTACCGTCCCAGCCATCAGCAGTACAGTATCTTACAGCAGAACCAAACAGTTTAAAATTGGGATTACAAGTTACTGAAGCTTTAGCATTAAAGTGAAGCCCATCGACCTTTATCTGCCCATTCTCAGGAGCAAAGAGTTCCACACATGTAACAGCTATACATTTGATTAGAAATTTTTATACACCAGAGAATTGGTTGGCTGGCTTATATTTTAATAAAAATTCAAGCCAACAATTACTTGATTTTATTCTTAAAAAAGGCATGTTAAAGAAACTAAAATCAAGGGTAAAAAATATTTATTCAAAGTTACTATGAACTTTTAATAAAAAGTTTATGAAAATTAAAACACATAACATTTTTAACCAATATAAAAAAACCAACAGTAAAAGTAAACTTTACTGGTAATCATTCTTTCACATATGCAAGAAAATAGAGTTAAAAAAGTAAAAATTTAAATTTATGCTCATACATTGACACGATGGTTCGCTACCAGACCATGTTTTATCAGCAGCACACAATCTTTCTTTTGCTCCATTTAACTTGTAGCCAGAATTGCAACTATATCTAGCTGTTCCCCCTGTCACTGAGCATGCCCCATTTTTTATTTGAACAGGTAAATCAACACATTTCTCGACTTAAACAAATATAAACAAAGGTTATATAGACGACATAAATCATGGGACTTTAATGGAAGCAAAAAATTTAGGAAATCCATCTTACATATACATGAGAATCCATCAGATGCTAGTTTGTACCCAGGACGACAAGCACATTGATAAGACCCAAGAGTGTTTTGACAGAGTTGTTCACAGTTATTTGTGTTTGGAGAATTACATTCATTAAAATCTATAAGTAAGTATTAAAATTAGGAAATTTTTGCTAAAAAAAATTTTTCCCTAAAAATCTTTGACCAAAGAAGCGAATTTTTTGTTACCATGGCAATATCGCTGTCCAGGTTCATGAAAATATCCTTTGGAACATTTACATGAAAATGATCCTACTAAATCTTCGCATCCCAACTCACATCCGGTGTTCTTTTGACATTCATTTTCATCTAGCAAATTTTAAAAAATTTGATAATAAATACAACTGATATTTTAAAAATATAATTGAAAATAAAATCAATATTTTATTTTGCGAATAAGATAACTTGCAAAATAAAATATCGATTTAAATTATTTCAGTTACTTACTGCACAAAAGAAAATAGGTGTTTTGGAACAAATTTTGCTAACCATTTTTAAAGAACTAACCATAACACTGCCTTTGATTACGAGGGTCTAGAACTTTCCCTACAGGACAATAACACCTAAATGATCCTACTGTATTTTCGCATCCATCTGAACAGTATTTAAGTTTGCACTCATCAACATCTATTGTGAGAAGATATGTTGTTAAAAAAAATAAACAATGAACACTTAATGCAATACTGACATAACTTTAATTACTCTTCACCTTCTCATATATATTTCATCGTTATCTACCATCATCAAAAATAAGATCAAAATAAAAATAAAAAAATGCATGCACTACCAACACATTGTGGAGTTACATGATCTTGATAAGTTCCTTTAAGACATTTTACTTGTGAAATACCAACTAACTCATATCCAAGATCGCACTTAAATTCAATGTAGTCAGTATGTTTTATAGTGTGACCATGAACAGGAGCATCAATGTCATTAACAGAGCATTCTAAATGCAAACTTGTTGCCAGTAAAACAAATAATACTTTCAATTTAAAAAACCATTAGATAAACGCTAGATTTATGTTCTAAAAAGATTAATCACTTTTTGAGGCATCTGATATGCAAAATCTGATTACCTGAGCTTTCACAATTTTGACCATAGTAACCATGTTGACACACACAAGAGAACGACTGATACAAGTCAATGCATGATGCTCCATTTTTACAAGGATTTGATTTACAATCATCAACATCTTGTCTGTTAAGGGGGATACCTTGAGGATCTAAAAAATTTAAACAATATATCAATAAAAATATAAACAAAAATATAAACAACATATTTTTAAAAATTTGTTAAAGCCTTAATTACTATTGTTAAACTAGATGAATATTCAACAGAACTTAGGCAGGAAAATATGCAATAGAGATAATTATGCAAAATGCATCAGACTTTGATAATGAAGTTTAAAATCATGAAATGCAATTTACTGTAAAGTACTCAGGAGTTATTAGAAGTAAAACACATTATAGTCCACTTTGAGTTTTCATTTAGAAAAGATCAGCAGGCTAGATACACATGTTCTTAGTGATACGAACAAGTAAATTGTTTATCTAACATTTCATATCAGATTGTTTGTAGCAACAAGCCTTTTATGACAAAGAAACATCCTTTTACTTGAGATGAGGAAAATAAGTCTCATACAACCATGTTCATGTGGATTAACAAAGATATTTCCATGGCACCAAGTACATGCAAACTATGGTGAATGTCTTAGATTAGAATATGGCTGTTTTAATGATAAATGAAGCTTGTTTTACTGAAGCAAAAATTTTATGATTTTTAATTAAAATATTCCTTCATCCAAAATAAAATCTATAATTTGTACAAGTGGTTTCAGTGGTTTTACTCTAGTTTAAAATTTAATTGTTTCTAATTCACTATTAATTACATCTGTATTAATCTAATAAAAACCATTGTCCTTTTATTAAATTTTATGCTCTGCTCATTTTTTTTAACTAAAACTTAAGCACATAATTTTATGCTCTTACAAATCTGTTATCTTTTAAAAATCATTGCTTACTTCGAAAATAGTTTTCCCACCATAGGTATACAATCATTAAAAAAAAGTTAACAAAATTTTTTTTAGAAATAGAGAGTTACATATATATATATATATATATATATATATATATATATATATATATATATATATATATATATATTCAAAAATATTATTATTATTTTAAATAGCTAAGATAATAAGAAAAAATTTACAACCTAATACTCTACTTTTTACAACTACTCATAGTGATTTTTTAAAATGGAACAAATGATCAGTCTTACCTAAAGAACACCCATATAGCTCAATGCGTAGTGCAATAGAATTTGTGCTTCCTTGGTTTGTGACCTTCAGTCGTAATACATCTGTAACAATATTCAAGTCATTTCTAACAACATCAACAGGACCAGTGTTACCCTTGAATATCTAAAATAAGAGGGTAAAAAAACCACCAGTTAAAATTTTTCATGTGTACTAAAAGCAACATCTTAAATAACAGGTATGCATATGACTGTACACTCTGTATATAGGAAATTTACAAATGTTTACAAATGAACTAATTTTAGTTTATTCAAATGAAGCTGAATGATATAAAAATACCAAATTCTGCTAAGTGCTTATACATTCATGGAACTACATGCTCTATAAAAGCACATTTACACAACTAACAAAACAAAAAATATAAAACAAGAAAAAAATTGGTTGTACATTTTAACAAAACTATTAACAAAACCTTTGGATATTCTTTCCAGATGTTCATCGCATTATAATACACATTAAAATCAGAAACAAACTCATTGATGTCTTTATTATAATGGCCTTGAGTAGCAATTCCAGTAATTCTGGTAGGAGCCCCAAGTTTTATTTCTAAAACTTCATCTTTTTTCCCACCCATAGGTTGCCAGAAGGATGTTATCTCATTTCCTTCAGGCACATTATGCAATCGAGCTAAATAAGCATAAGATTGACCTTTTACTGATATTGCTGTAACTGCACTATTTGGAATCCTTCTGTCTGCCATTCCCAGTGGATCAGCACAATCTAAATGTTATCAAAAAATTAAAAAAATAATGAAAATGATGTTTTTAAAAACAATATAGAATAACTTCCACAAAATTTATTTTAAAACTTATCTAGAAGTTTATAGCTTACTTGATATGTAAAGATCATCCTCATAACTAACAACTGGAATAGACCTATCAATGCTAGGTGATGTTGATAACAGAATACAACCTTTGTATTTATTAATCAAAAATGAATGACATCCAGTAGTATCCACACATTGTTTTGAACACAACTCTGATGAAAATGTCTGTACTTGCTTTACAAGTTTATCAGCTTTTAACAAGTCATCAGCAAACTTCATATTTTTGAAAAGTTGAAAGCCTCTCAATACACTTTGGTCTAAATAAAGTACACTTTGTTATAAAGAAAATTAAAATAAAAAAATGACACAAGGTGTACTGAGATTTATCTAAAACTTTCTTCTGACACAATTTTTTTAAAAACTGATGGAAAGTGATGGAACTTTTATTGTAGGTATCTTAGTGAAATATAGTTTTTTTTGAGGAACTTTATTTGAGGCACACTCCTAAATTTCTTTTCTAGTAAGGCCCATGCATCAATTTGCTGTCTCAATTAACATTTAGTGAAAGATTAACTTGAAAGTGTGTTTTTATCTTGGCAGAGCCAATTATAGACTTAATTCGAAGATACATAACAAAACACATAATCCAGAGCTGGATTATGTGTTTTGTTATGTATCTTTGAATTAAGTCTATTCAGAGCTTAATTATTATTTTAACTAAAGCTCTTGGCTATATCTGCTAGGTTGCCTCAGAATATTAGCATAAAATAATTATGAGATTTGCCATTTCTTATTCAGTTTTCAGTTTGGAATTGTCTAAAAAGATGCAAATTTAACCACCACAAATCAATAGAATCTGTTGTTTTGGAAGTATCTTTTAAAATAATGTTTTAAATTATAATCCATAAACATCTTATGTCATCTCCAAATAAACTCCACAAACTTTTTACACATTTTTTATAAAACTAGAAACTGAAGGTGGGGGGGGGGGGGGGGGGGGCTGCCACAACCATAAAATATTTTGATAGAAAAAACTGTTATATCATAGTGATCCTTTAACATGCATCAATTTGATTCAACTATAAATTATTCAATTAAGAATAATTCCAACTAAATTATTGCACTTAATATCATCTGCAATAAGCTGACCTACTTTTTTGTAGTTTGGGCAGTTTGGGAGGGCATACCAAACATTTAATTTGCATTTAAAATCAAAATGAGATAAACAAAATTAATTAAAATTGCAGCAAAAAAAAAAGTTAAGAAAAAAGTTGGCTTGGTTTCGTAAACATTCACAATGCATAAAAATGCTTTATCATTTAACTATAAGTTTAATTTGGGCATTTCTTTGGTCAACAGCTTGGCACTTTTGGCAAACTATTGACCAAAAAAATGTTATAAGACCTAAAACTAAATTTAAGTAGTATGGTTTATACTTAGATATTTATACTTACAATTGCAGGCTAACGATGGAGATGACTTTACAACAAAGCCATGAGATTGGGAATTGAAGTCACTCCATGCAATAACATTCCCACTGCTATGAAAGCACTTTGTTGCCAAATTGTAAACTTCTTTTTCTCCTAACTGATAATCCCAAACATTAACCTGACTGAGGTCTCCATAAAAAGACTCTGCAGGGGTAAATCCAGCTCCATACTCATCTTGTTCTTCCCCAATTATGAATATTCCACCCTTTGGAATCTTTTTACCTTGCTGTATTGGCACAGAGCCCCTAAAATTAATGCAGTAATGGAAAAGAATTTCTATAGAAATTAAAAATGATTTTTAATTTCTATAGAAATTAATTTTGACAAATAAAAACACCTTTTTAGAAGTAGTCCGTCCCGATATGATGTCAACAAACCAGAAATGCTGTTCCAAGTTACAACAATATGATGCCATTTCCCATCATTAGCTCCAAACCCCAAGCTCTGGCTTTGATTATTTATAAAAATGTTAAAGTTTGTGTAATCAGTCAAAACTAAAGCATTATCATCAACAAGACCATTTTCAAGTTTAACAGCATATGAGAGTGGTGTTCCAAACTTTTCTTTGTCAGAAGTACGCATCCAAAATGCAATACTGAAACTAAATAGATCTTTTCTACCATGAACCGATGAAAATGAAGGCGATAGAGTTGACTGGAATGAAAGATCAAAATCATGGGTTTCCTCTAAACAAATTCAAAACACATAATTATACTTTAATTATAGAAAATAATTTCTTAACAATAGAGTGCAAACCTTGGGATTAAAATATTGTAAAAAATTGAAAATGTCTTTAGAAACTTTTTCAAACATATTTTTAAAAAGTTTATACTTTTATCGCATTGTTTTCCTGAAAATCCTGGAGCACATAAACAACTGATCTCTCCACTAATTGATTGACAAACACCTCCATTATGGCATTTCTTGTAAACACACATGTTAAATTCATGCTGGCATAATTCACCATGGTACCCAGCAGTACATTCACAAACAAAGCCAGTTATCTTATCATGACAACGTCCATTATTTTGGCAAGGTCCAGAGTCACAAAAGTTCCATTTATTCTAAAAACAAGAAAATAATATGCTTGATACTATCTGTAATATATATATATATATCTATAAAAAACTGAAATAAAAGAAAAACTCATATTCACTTGAAACATAGGGTAACTTTTAAAAATGTAATGTAGAAACAAATCATAAATAAAAGATTCTTTTGTACAACAAACTCAAGAAAACTATTCTGCAAAGTAGACTGATTGATGATGAAGTTTGAGAGTTTGAAAAAAAGTGACAAGAACTACATATGAAGTTTTGTTACAAATTTGTCAACTTGTCTGATAAAGTGTTGTAAAATTGTTGCAAATTAAAAAACTTTGATCTGTTTAACCTTTTATAGCCCACTTTAATTTCTTGTTGTGTAAAAAATATCCTTTTTTTAATTTTACTCACTTATGATCCTAGTATAATGATGAAATTAAAAAAAAACATTTGTTTTATTTTTTTTGGGTCAATTTGGAGTTTGTTGCTTTTAGGCAACAACGGACACATAAAGTACTAAAATAATTTTTTTTTTAATCTGATATAATAGTGTTTTACATGAAAAACCATGTTTTCTTTTATCTTTCTGATTTTACATTTTATTTAGAGAAATGTATTAAAAAATTTAGGATGCATGAAAAGTTTTAAAACAGTTGGATGTTGGCGTAAAACAGAGACAGACATCACACTTGGTGCACTTTACCTTAGGGAAATCATTACAACCAGGATATCTACATCTTCCTTTCTTATCTGTAACTCTAGCCAATGTTCATAACCCTCATTTCGAATGAATTTATCTGGAATCGGCACTGCAGGACCTCTTTTTTTATTTGAATTAGTTCAGATCAACTGATGTTGAAGGTTGTCCTTTTCTGATTGACCTTTTCCCTTGCATAATTAATGATTTGGCAATTGATATTTTGAAAGATTTTAACAACATTATTTTCCAAAAATGAATCATTCAACTCTGTTTCTAGTTCCAAATCAGCATCTAACTCTATTTCTAGTTCCGAATCAGTAAGGTCACAATCTAATTTATTATCATTTAGTACAACTGATTCATCACTTTCGGAAGATAAATCACTTTCCTCTAGTACTGCAGGATTTAAAATTGGTCTAGGAAGAACTGATTTTAGTTTTTGACCATAAAATTTACAAGTATCCATTTAAGTAAAAAATAATACCTATAATAATATCGTTTATTAGATTAATTTAATATAATAGACTTTCTGTTGATGCGCAATGTTGCCTGGAGTCAACAAAACGCGTTTTCAAACAAATTTTTGCGGTTTGACTTTTTAAGCGGATATGCGCAATGCTGCTTTAAAGCAACAAAGGTTTAAATTATATTTAAAAACTTGTTTGATGAAAAATTAATGTGAAAGATATATAAGATCACATTAAATATGTTATTAAACAAATTAGTCATTTTTTGAACTCCAAAAAGATATTTTTCTGAAAAACAAAGATTAAAAACTGACCTTATTTACAAACACGCAAAAATTGAGTCTTTAAAAATTGAAAAGCTAATAAACTTGAGGATTCAAAGTATAAACTTTGGTGTCTGTTTATTTTGATTGGTTAAATACTGAACTAAAGTTATCAGCATTCTTTTTATTATAAAATATTACTTTAATTAAACTTTTAAACCATTTTTTGGTATGTTGACTACGGGCAACTCGGGGCTATAAGAGGTTAACAAGAAGTAATAAGCAAAGAAATTGTAAAAGAAAAAGTCACATGCGCAATTTTAATGTAATTCTTTGTGTTTTGTCCATATAAAGCCATAGAATCTTAATTTGTATGAAAGGTGTGGATCCCTCAAAAATGTGTTGGCATTCAAAAACATTTCAATTTCTAAATTATGATCCTCTGTGATAGTATTACAAAACAAATGAACCCTCACTCCAGAACTATTTGTGGATTGCTTGCTCTTTAATACAAGGAAGATCCTTTCTTCTCTCACATCCTCACCTCAGATGAGTAGTAGAATCTTTGGGACAACCAACAGCAGGGGTACATCTGACTGAATCTACATGAACCATCCTAGAAAGTGCCTAAAATTGACTATTATCTGCGCATGACAAGGCCTGATCACACCTAGTGATGAAGACTCAGAAGGCCTCACCCTCCAAATTTGCTAGATATCTCTTCCATAGATTATCCTTGATTTAGAATCCTGGATAACTTCATGAAGAGCAAGGAATTTCACAATAAACTGAAACAGGAATTTGACAGATTTCCCACCTTACAGAACAAATAGTTTTGAGAGTGAGACATTGACTCTTTGAAAAACAGATGCAGAAAGTCATTGATTGTGAAGATATTTTGACTAACAAAACCTTTTGTATTCATATATGTAGTGGTATTTATCTATTGGTCATTTTCTTCTGAATACTTTTTGGCAGACCTAAAAAGGCTATTGACTTAGTAACTTTTTTAAGTTTCAATTAATAAAAAAAATAGTCAAATTTAAAACCAGAACATTAGAAACATAAATATAAATATAAGTAACAATATATTAAAGAATCAAAAACATCAAAAATACCTGGCATGTTTCCCCAGTGTAACCATTCAAACAATGGCATTTAAAGCTATTCCTTAATGGCTCACAAAATCCAACACCAGAGCAAGGGTCAGGGTAACATGGATCAACCTTAGCTTCACAAAAGTCTCCTGTAAATGAATCATGACAAACACATTTTGTTTTTTGATCAGCCAGATCAATACACTTTCCGTTTTTACCACATTGGTTTGTTGTACATTTTTTCAATACCTGGGCACAGTTGTCTCCCCCAGTACCTGGTTCACATAAACATTTGTATGATTGAAACTAAAAAATAAAAAATAATTAAAGCAAATCCAAAACATTTACTTTATTAAAAATAAAATTGTAAATATAAATATGAATGAGAAATAATACATTGATTGAATTAAACTTATTCATAATTTTACTTTATCAAGGCAGGTTGCATTATTGATACATGGTTGAAGCTGGCATTCATCTACTTCTTTTTCACAAGTTTCTCCCCAATAACCATTTTTGCACTCACAACGAAAGTTATCACGTAGATCTATGCAGTGCCCTCCATTGAGACATGGAGAACTTAAACAATCATTTATGTCTAAAATAGAATAATATTTTTTTATACTAAATTTATGTCTAAAGTAAAATAATATTTTTTTACATCTAAATTTATGAACTGCATTTTAAAAAAGGTGAGCATTTTAAAAAATTAATGTCTTGATTTTAAGTATTTCATCATTTTGTAAGTAAAAATTAAAAAAAAAGTTTTCTCATCTTGATTCTTATGTCAACCCCCCTACCTTAAGTCATTATCAAAATATGTGCTTTGTTTTAACATCTTTTATATAATATTCCAGGTTCATAAAAATCCAATAGAAAAATTTCAGAAGTCAATGTCATTAATAAATATAAACAGTTACCTAAACAACTGCTAATGGACACAGTGCCAATTGCTGCAGTGGTTTTCAAATCTGGACACCATTCACATTTAGTTTGACCAAACTTACTTTGATATTGGCCTTTAGGACAACGTAAACAAGGTTCAACTCGATTAACCGAGTAAGTTCCTGGTAAGCAAGCCGCTAAAAATAGAATTATGTGTAACTTATAAAAATAGAATTATGTGTAACTTATAGTTATTAAAAAAAGATGCAGCATAAAGTGTTTTTTTTCTATCATTTTTTAAAACATAAAAAAATATGTTCTTAGAATTAGAAACAACAACAAAACAATACTGATAAGGTTGATGATGATGATGATGATGATGATGATGATGACGATGATGATGATGATGATGATGATGATGATGATGATGATGATGATGATGATGATGATGATGATGATGATGATGATGATGATGATGATGATGATGATGATGATGATGATGATGATGATGATAAGGTTGCAATATTGCTAGTTTCATTCTGAAAGTCAAAATTTTATTTTCTGACTGTGACCAAAAGTCTTCTACCTTTTAATTTATGATACAAGTTTGAAAAAATGCACAGTCCAAATTTATGTTACGAGCATATTTTGAAAAAATGCATAATCCAAAATTGTAGCATATTGTTTATTTGATCAATAAAAAGTCAAGTTGTAAGAAATCTACTACGCCCAGCCACAACAATTTATTACAGGTTATTTTAACAAATGCTGACATTTTGACAATTGCATTAGCCAAATTTTAAAGCTGTGTACACTACACCTCAGATATGACAGTTAAGGTTAGATTGAGTAGTTCCCAGTAGATCATGCAACTAAAATAACATCAAATACAAAGTATAATCTTCTTTTGCCTCTCAAACTTTAGCTATGACTAACCTTTACAGCATTTGTATGTCACATTGATACCAATATTTGCTATACAGCTAAATATGTACAATTATATGTGTATGTACAAATATACGTAATATGTACAAATATACAAATAAATATGTATTTTTGTAAAAGCAGTGATATTAATGCATCAAAACAGTGTGCATGTGACCATGTTTGGTCACTGTAGAAGTTATGCTTTTAACTTGGCTTACTTAAAGATGATTTATCTAACCATTGTAACTTTTAGGCAAAACTTTAAATTTAGTGAAACATTTTTGTGCTGTGTTTTTTTAAGATAGAATCTTCTCTAAATGCCTGGTTAAGGTGGTAATAAACTGATTGGTGTTCAGAAAAGATTAGAATTCACAAATCAAGAAAAAAGATTCAAAGTCATACAGCAGGAAAGTTGATTGCATAGTAATGCCATTTTTCTAACTGAAGTGAAGAAATGTAATGAGCTGTAATGAAATCTACAATGACAGAAATTTTTAAAATATGCATTGAAAAGGCAGTATATTTTGAATATTATTTAAAAATACTTTAACCAACTCATAGACAAATGGAAACTTTCAGGTTATTAATTTAACATGCATAATAAGTTTTCTGTCTTTCATATCAATATTATCTTACTTCCACAATCAGATAATGATGTGGCAGCATATTGAAGAGTGGTTGTTCCAATTGGACATTTGATACATGATGAGCTTCTTGAAATATTAGTGTAAGTACCAAGTGGACATTGATTACAAGGTGAAAATCCGTTCTTTGAGTAGTGACCAGGTGGGCATAGCTCTAAAACAAATTGTAAAAACTAATAAGAAAAATGACTTTCTAAGATAAACATTTATTTTAACAATTTAATTAGTTGCTATTTTGTGAAAGATCATAAAATTAATCATTATTTAAAAAAAAGAATGTTAAAAACATATTTAGATTTGTTAAATCAAAACAACTGGTTTTAGAAGATTTCAGCAACAATTGGTTTGTTCAAAAAAATATCTTCAAGATAATTAAAGGTATTACAAAGAATTACCTTTTTTTTTTGTTTTTTTTATTATAATTAAAGGTATTATGATAATTAAAGGTATTACCATTCACCATTTTTTTTTTTTTTTACTACTTATTTTTGATCACTTTGATTACTCATTTATCTACTAATAATTTGATAATTAATGAAGTTTTATATTAAATGAGTTGAAATAAACAAACCATTAAAATGTTTTTCTCATATAAAATTACAACAATATTATATAGTAATAATATTAAGAGTTATGTAATTCAGCTACCAAAAGTAAAATTTCACTGGTACCTTTGCAAGATGTGTAATCTTTTGAATCAAGCTCAGTAGCTATTGATCCTGATGGACAGGAAAGACACTTTGTTTGGCCAGGATTGGGTTGAAACATACCATTAGGACACTTCTCACATTTGTTCGAGGTAAAATTTTTAAATGTTCCTGCACCACATACAACTGGAAAAACAAATCAAAAAGTTGAACTATGAATTTAAATAACAAATTTTTTTTAGCTGTAAGAAATAACAAGATAAATAAATCTAAAACAAAGAAGCAATAAAAACTTATCCTTTCACATTCTCTGTGCTTCATTAAAACTCATTTAGAAAATATTACAAAAAAACACAAACTTTTTAAAATCACACAAATTTAAAAAAATTTGAAATGTAAGCCTGCATACCAGTGATATTAAATGTAGTTATATTAGTTACACAAAGTTCTTTTAAAAGAAATTTTGCAAACCAGTTGATGATATTACATCAGATACTCCATACCTTACTAATTATTATTCAAAGAGAAAAAAAAGACAGTTTTAAGAAGAATTTCAAAGAACGAATTTGTATAATTGATTGCAGTGAGTATTAAAAGGCCTTAAAGAAAGGTTTTTTTCTTTTTTTTTTTGAAAGGCCCTTAAATTATATTGCTTTGGTACAGATATAAAAACTCTAAAGATAACAAACCTTAAAAAAATTTTATATAATTAGCTGATAAACTCTGTACCTGATGCAAAAACTAAATACCAATGTTAGTTTGAAGCCTAGAACAACACACAGGGTTACGAAGAGCCATGCAACACTTCCTAAGTACAGCCTATTCCTTTAATTTCAAATTTTCAAACTTTAAGAAAACCATAACTAGCACAATTTTTAGATTATTTAGTTTGAGATAATTTTTTAAGCTGAGCTGAGAATTCCACACTTGCAACCCTTGTGATGTGAGTATTTAAAAAACCATCTCACTTAAAATACATAAATATCAGCTTACTAAAAGTAGGATAAACCTGCCTAACATTAAAACTTCTTAATGTGAACCATAATATATTGCATTTGTTTGGAATTTTCAAACTGTATTTTATTTATTGTATTCTCAGTGCTAAAAAAAAATATAAACATGATTTTAAATGTGAAGAAAACTGTTTTTTGGACTTAAAGAATATTTTTCATTTAGCATATTTTTTTAATTTTCCATTTATTTTAGCTCTTGAAGAAGCCAATTCTAAATTGACCTATTTCTGATAGTTTTATTTATTAGCTGATATTTAGTTCATGCTCTTTAATCTGAAATTAAAGTTCCTTAAATTTTAGACTAATTTTTAAAAGCACAGAAATATTTGATGAAATTGCAAAATTTATTAAATTTAAATTAGTTTCAGATTTTTGCTTTAATACCTTAACGTGAAGATGTTGATGAAAAGCCTTTTCACAAATGAACTTAACTTTTCTACATTTAATGGAATTAAAATGGGACAAGCTGTCAAACTTCAGTCTATAATTGCACCAGAAAAAGTAATTCATACTTTTTTAATACACCATTTATTTTGCTAAAGGAGTGTTGCAGATCTGTGTAAAAGATTTGGTTTTATTAAACTAAACAATAAAAATATAATAAAGTTTATTCGGCATTATTGTGGAAGAGTTAATTAGACTTCACAACAATTAAACTTCACTAGATTACAAATTGATTTGATGTTCTTATTAAAGTTAAACAAAAACACTTTTAATGTTTATTCAAATAATTGGAGACGACTTAGGTATGCACTTCATATTAGGAAAATGTATATGAAAAATTTTAACAGTGTCATATGCGTGAATAATGATTGTAGCTGGTTTTTAGAGAAGGCACTATAGTTTTTTGAACAAAACAGAAATATGATTATCAGTTTCACCAGGTTCAAGCAAAAATAATTTCTTTCTAAGTTTGAGGAAATAAGTTTTTTTTGTTTGGTTGAGCTGCTATTTTATCTAAAGATAAGCTCTTCATCTAAAGATAAGCTCTTAAATCTTTTAATTTTCAAATTGCTCATGCTTTAACTTGGATGGTCCACTAAAAATCATTCCATGGTAGAGTTTAGGCTCAGGTGCATTTTAAACATCAGGTGTTTTTTATAATATTAAGATGTAGAGTAGATTTGAAATTTTCAGCAAAATGAAAAAAAAAAATTTGATTAAACTTCATAGCAATTTTGTATATAAATTATTACAACTATTTTTATTTTATAATAAAATCAAAAGAAACTTTGAATTAAAGATAAATTAGGATAGGTTTTTCTGACTCCAAATTTTATCTTAAGTAATATAAATTCATATAAAGTAATATAAATTCATACAAATTAATGTAAGTTAATATGAATTCATATAAATTAAAAATGAAGATAATTCCTAAGAATTTATCAATTAATATCAAAAACTAAAAACAACAAATCCTTGAGAATCAGTTTGATTATTTTGAGAGATTGTCATTTTGAGAGATGATCATTTTTAAGAGATGATCATTTTGAGAGATGATCATTATTGGGAGATGATCATTTTTGAGGTTGAGCTTGAACAGCCTAACTTAAGATTTTGGTTGTCTAATTTTTTTCATCAGTTTTCTAAATTATTTTTTTATGATGTTAAGTAAAAATTTTAGATCATATTTTTTAATGAAAAATATATTAATTATACAAGCACAATAGTCACTGTAAAAGCTGCCATTTTATTTACTTAAGAAACCTTTTAGAAAAAGAAATTGAAAAAGTAATCATTGGGTTTATTCATTTTAAAAGTTAAAAAATCATAATGAAAAAAAAGTTAACTTTATAATTTTATTGTTGAAAGTTAAATGCAGCTAGTGCATTAAATTATGACAAAACAATACTAGTTGCTTTACTAGTTTACTTTACTAGTGCATACTAAGTAGTATTTTATTTGTAATTGGACACATACCACATCTTTCTTCTAAACGCTTTTTTAGATCTTGGATATCTGCTGCATCTCCACAGACTTCTTTGACAGAACCTTTTAAGTTAACATTTTTAAAGGTACTTGGTTTTTTAAAAATTGCAGACCATTCTTTAAAATTTTTTACTCGTTCTATAAATTTGGGAGTTTCTTGAGTAATTTGGTTTTTAAGCACTTGTTTAGCAATTGCAGCATTGTTTCTAATTTCTTCTTTTGAAACTTTCACTAACACTGATGCTTTGATAGAAACAGTCTTTATAGTACTTCTTCTTCTCCTATGAACAAGAGATGCACTACCACAAAACACTTCTATTGTATTTAAATCACAATAATAGCAAATGGAATTTAAAAACTCATTCTTTATCTGTTCTTGAACAGCTGTATTATGGCAGTCTCCTTCATAAGATAAATCAGTGGTTGTTTCTTGCTCATTACCATTAGGTTGATCTTTTCCTAATAACATAATAACATAGCTATATTTATATTTATAAGTCTATATTTATTGTTGATGCTTTTGTGAACTAAAAATTAAAGATACTAAATAAAATTTTAGCAACAGCAAAAATCTTTTTAAAACTTACGTATACAATCAGGTATTGGAAATGGTCCACCTGACATAGAAACCCATTCGCCATTATTACAGACATATACACCCAATCCAAGTTCTGTGGCAGGGAATGTTCCAGCGGAACAACGAACTTGGTACAGATTATTAAACTTAACTAAGAGTCCATTCTTTGGAGGGAGGATGGGTGGACATTGTTTTACTGAAAAGAAAGAGAGAAAATTTACTTTACGCATTTTAAATAAAAAAACTTTCAAAAAAAAAACAATTAAAAATAACTAAATATCAAAACAAAGGATAAACTTACATACAACTAAGACAATAAAAGAACATTCTTCGTTTGAGTTTCCATAAGGGTCAATAGCTGTGTAGTGCACAGCCACAGGTACATCCCTTGCAAAAACACTGCTTCTTGAAATGGATGGTCTGACTCGAACATTACAAATTGGGTACTCACCACAATTATCTGTGTACTCTGCATCTTTTTCCCAGTCAACAGTTAAATATGCATCAGTTGTCTCCATTCTTTGGTTGGGTGGGCACCATACTAATTCTGGAGGTTCTTTGTCTTTAAAAAAAAATGTAATAGAATTGTAACTACATTTTGAATACCTCAGACATCACTATAGTTTATATATTGTTCAACAATATATTTATTACAAGTAGAAAGGCGAGATTAAAGACATACCAATTACTTCAATCTGGAATCTACAAAATGCCATATTTCCAGATTTGTCAATAGCTTGGAACTTTATAACTAAGTCCTTAACAATGTTTATCTTATATGTTTCTCCCATTCTGTAGTCACAGTTTTTATCATTTGCATCTTTGCAGATAACTTGAACTTCTTCCATACTGTTATCAGTTACATTAATTTCTTCAAAATTTATTTCTGCATAATTTTTCCCATATGAAGTAGGTTTGCTAATCATGATGTTTTGGTTACAACGATCATTTTCTGCAAATTTTGGGCTTTCTACATCTATAAAGAAAACCTCAAATTTATCAACCTGGTTTATTCCTTTAAAGAGATAAAATTAATTACATGTACATTAAAATATTTGCATCTTTGAGTAATATGAAATATTTAACAAAAAAAATTTAAAAATATAGAAGCGTAAAAAAAAAATCAACTTTACAGAAAAAATAAATAAAATAATGATTTATATATACCTTTGCAGTATGGCAAATTAGATTTAACATTTATGTCTACGCTCCAGCTTCCTAACTCCAGCTGAGAAGGCAAGCATTCCAAAACTTTAGGGCCAACTAAACTATACCCTTGTGGGCATACAAACATACATTGTTCATTAGCTTTCAGTAAGTCTTTGAAGCAGTTCAAATGTGGATTTAGAACATCAATCTTTTCATCCAATTTTGGCAAACGTGGGCAAGTAGATACTTTACAAAATGATAATTAAATTCAAAGCAATTAATAAAATCAAAATTAATGATTATTCAATTACACAAGATAAGAATTATAATTAGTAAATAATTAATTAGTTATTAGTTTTTTAAAAAAATTTAATAATAAAAAAAAAATGCTGAAAAAAAAGAAAATTCAGTTACTAACCTCTGCAATCAAGCACTTCTTCATCCCAATTTCCACTATCCAAACAAGTGATTGTTGTCTTACCTCCATGCTGGTAATATTTCTTTTGACATTTAAATGTACATATGGTTCCACTAGGGAAGGTATTATAAGCTTGATCAATTTGCTTTGAACATTGCTGTTCAAAGTTTTTTGCTAAACTTGTACCTACCCAGCTTGCAGTACAGCTGATAACTTTTAAAAAAAAATATTTTAAAATGTAAATTCAGTTTCTATACTGATTTGTTTGAGTAAAAACAGTGAATTAATAAAATTTTGAATTATGAATTTTTATTTAACAAATAATTTAAGACAACATTTGTTTAATAACTAAATCTTTTAAATTTAATTATTTACAATTCTTATACTTTGTTTGCTGCTAAAATCATTCCAAAGGCTTCAAATATTTACATGAAGATGTTTAAAAAATTTTTTTTCTATAACATATACCCCTTTAAGGGCTCAATCTTTTAAATATTTTTCAAAAATTACTAACAAATAATTAAACTTACGCATGCATTGTGGCATGGGAGTATCCCAAAATACATTTCCATCTTCTCTTTCAACACATTGAGTAAAATCACGACCCACCATTTTATACCCAGGATTACATTCATATCGACAGATAGTGCCATAAACAGCATTGTTACAAACAGCACTGTTCTTTACAAACCCATTGTTTATATTTCCACTAGGATTGCAGATTTTAACTTTAAAAAGACAAAAATGATAGCTTTAAAAAATATATATGCATTACAAAAGAATGGGAGGAGCACAATAAAATGAAAATAACAGAGCTAAACAAAAAAATATGCTGTGAAAACTTTTAAACAAATTCAGGGGAATCTTATGTATTTTGGAGTGTTGAAACCGTATCTGGCATCAGTTTTTTTGTATCACTTACATTTCTCTCACAATATAACCTAAACTGTATTTAAAAATTGGGAAAATGAGACATATTAGCTGATACTGCACTTTTATTTAATTACAAATTTTACTTAACATAACATGCCATGTTTTTGACAGAGAGAGTCATCCCAAGGATTCTTACAATGTTCACCTGTATCATTCTATAGTTTATGACATTTGAATTAACAAAATTCAGTAACATTTAATCAATGTTACAAATGCAAATTGTATTTACACACCCAAAAACATAAAAAACACAAAATTGTTAAAAGTTCTTTTATCACTGGCCTATGTAATTGAAGGAACTAGTCAACCATTAATCTGTTTAGACATTAACAACAGTAAAATTTAAGCGCTCCTAAATAAAAAATGTTTTTGACCTTTATTACAAACTGAAATTTTTTTAAAACTTTCAGGTATATATGCGTCTATAAATAAATAAAATAAATATGTTATACAAAATAAAAAAAAAACAAAAAATATTGATACAATGAGATCAAACTCTTACTTGCAACATAAATACATATACAAACAAGTATTTGTAATTTAATTTATTAAAATATTTACTAAACTTATTAAAATATTTATTTAATGTATATATTAAAATATTTACTTTTACAAGGATCCTTTTCTTTTTTATTAAGACCTGGAGTACCACTGTAACCAACATTACACTTGCATTCAGAAATAGACATAGCTGGAATATCCCTCTCAACAGTGTGTGAATTATTTGGACATGGCTTACATTTTTCAGTTATGTAGCCACGCTTATCACCATATGTGTTTTTAGGACATCCTAATTAGAAAGTTAAAACTTAATTTTAAAATGTTTATATACATTAAAAAAAATCTATATAAAATTAAAAAATTCTTGTAAATATTGTAAGGAAAATAAATCTCATTTAAAAATATATACTTGCAAAAATCAATCACAAAAGGAAAATATACCATTTTGGAACAGTTGATTTGGGTTTATTTTAAAAATTGTCTTTTACCAAAATTTATTAGAATTTAACATTCAAGACTACTTGGATAATTCTAAATACAATTGTTAACTTAAAACACTAGTATACTCACTGAAACACGTTTTACGACTTATGTCTTTCTCTGCTGTTCCATACCATCCCCTCTGGCAAACACATCGATAATCCCCTGATAACAAGTTGCAACCACATTCTGCATATTCATCACATTCACCGCACAGGCTTTTTGCAACTTCTGTAGTTTCATAATCTTTCTCATAAGGATCTAAATTTTAAAAATTCTTATTGCATCAATGAAGATACAACTTTTTAAGCAATTAAACTGAAAATTTAAAGCATAAAATGAAAAAGTAAAGATTTTTAATTAGAAACCAAATACAAATAATACCACTCAGAAATTAAACTACTCTAAAACACTTACTCTTTGAAAGTTTTCCTGATAGAAAAGCTAGTATTTTTGAGCAGATTTAACAATAATATTTATAATTAAAATTCTTTGAAGCATGTTTAAAATAAAAAAAAATACTAAAAATAATTAGGTTTCTTGTTGCAAGGTCTTAAAGAAGTTTCCATGAAAAATTTCAACCTAAGAAATTTACTTCATTCAAGTATATGAAATATAGTAATATCTAAAAATATGTAAAAGAGTTTTTTTGTTCCTTCCTTTTCAATTTATATCATTCAAGTGCAATATGGCTCTCTGTATTTCTTTGTGATGAATATTAACTATGTACTAAAATTCATAAAAAAATTTGAAAGATTGAATTTGAAAATTCAACTCAATGGTTTGGTTTGAACTGACATAAAATTAAATTTTTTTTTTTCTTTTTTTAATCATGTATTACTTTTAATTTATATGGGGGATAAAGTAATTGTTGAAAATGGACATCAAGCAAAAACTTGAAACGAGTTAGTCTCAAGAGCACATACATGCAGATGAGAAATATTTGTTTAAATTTTTTATATGTAAATATGTATGTATATTTATTTGAACTTTTTCGAGTTTTGTGAATTTTTAATTTTAAATTTCTTTTTGATGACATTTTTAAATTTTTAATATTTTAGTCAAGCTTCTTCAAATTATTCTTGTTATATAGGGGGGAGGGGGGAAGTTAAGGGGAAGTAATACTACATAAAAGTATATATAGATATATTACATGTAACAATAAATAAAAAATGTACATAATTAAATTTCATAAAAATCAACATGGTCTCCAGATAGATACTCATTTTTTTCTAATAAATTTATAAGTTTTTTAGCTGAATCAATAGGCTGAATAATTTTATTTTTATTAAATAATTCATCAAACATATTTTTAATTTCATCATCACCAGAGTTATGCCAAAGTTCTTTTGCCATGCATGTATCCATTGGACCAGGTGCATAGTTTAAAGTACGAATGTCTGGAACATCACAACTCAAACTTTTCATAAACATGTCCATTGACGCTTTTACACAGCAGTATAAGCCAGAAAATCTAAGTGGTTTGATTGCTGCTAAAGAAGATATCTGAATGATAAACTTCTGTGTATTTTGATAATACTTACAAACTTTTGCAATAAGTAAAATTCCAGAAACAACATTAGTATTAAAATACTCCTGGATCACCGTGTAATTTTCATAATCAATAAGTGTCTTGGTTACATCTCCTATACAACCAGCATTGTTGAAAAAGTAAATATGATCAAAACTATCAAAAGGCGAATTTAAAACTTTCTGTGAGATTTCCTCGACTTCTTTAGGGTTAGATAAATCACAAGATAACAAATCTATTGTAATATTAAACTGTATCTTTTTTCGGATGATAGCTTCAGTAAATTTCAATCCATCTAAATTTCTCGCAAGCAGAATAACTTTAGAACTATTGGATGAATTTTTTAGAATGGTATCTGAAAGGACTTCGGCTATTGCTTGACCAAACCCCTTGCTCGCTCCAGTAATGATAAATAAATTCTTTCCTGCAGACATTTCCAATTTATCAGACCGGTATTACAAAGTCACTCTATCATACGTCTGACTTAAATTTTTAAATTGCCATTTTCCCGAATAATAAAAATTCCTGGAGACGAGATTGTTAACATTGATGAAACTCATTAATCAATCGAATTCTTCAGGACTCTCCACTACACACGTAGTTACAAGAAATGCATATATTAGGCTACTATTTGAAAATGCAATTATGCAGTGAAGTAGTAGAGTATTAGTTTTGGTCACAGAAACACCATTAATATCTTAACCTTCATACCCTTTCAAATTCACGATCAACCTCATCTAAAAGGACCAAAAAAATCCCTCTATGGAAGCATTATATAGACCTTATGTGTACATTTGAAAGTTTTTTTAAAAATCTTTTAATTTTGACAACAGATGGATTTTGGAATTTTTGTGTTCGAGATGGTTAACTTCCCAGCATGGTGCAAACTCAAAACATTTATAGGTTCATGATGATGTCAAATGAGGATGGTTTACAAAAAATTACGGCAATCGGAACTTAGGGGAAAAAAAAACCTCAATAATTTTGCCCTCTTGACCCCCTTCGAAGAAAACATTGTTTTAGAAAATAAAACTACGTTATTTTATAGTAGACCAAAGCTCTTTTATATAATTCAAATTTCATCAACAATACTCTTTGTAATTAGAAACGGTGAGACCATTGTAAAATTTAGAACTCTCTTTATTTGAGGGGGTTGCAGTTACAACATGGTCATTACTCTTAAACACGAAAATAAACTTGATTAAACTTGTACTTTTTTGATGAATTTTGATTTAATTTTAGATGGTGTAGTTTTTTTTCTAAAAAAATTATCTTTGTTGATTGGGTTCAAGAAGGCAATTATATTGGGGGTGTTTTTGTAAAAATGGCGAAAAATGTTGGTTCAAAAATTTATTATTTTAGACGTTAAAAAAAAAAAAGATGCAACCTTAATGTTTAAACTCTAAGTTTAGCTTGGTCGAAAGTAAAACATTTCAAAACATCTCGTCTAAAATACTCAAAAGATCCAGATAAGTTCTCAACGGATGTCTACCTATCAATATTATTCTAATTCTTTGCAAATATTTGTGTTTTAGTTAAAAACTGAAAATAATTACGCATTATATTATCTTCAGTGCATAAACTATATATATAGCCAAAAATATACAGATATTTTGGCGTGGACTATTATAGTCAAGAAATAAATAGTATTTTTTACAGATTTAAGTTAACAATTTTAGTTTTTTATTCTACCAACTTACCTTTTAATTCTAGCATACTTTCATACAATAATTTGATTTTCTTTGTGATAAATGCTTGCTGTTATAGTCAACAACACAATTTTAATGTTGTTTTCCATATTCTTGATGTTAAGAGCAGTGCTTCTATCGTTCCCAATGAGAATTGGATTTTGAGTGCAATGTTTCAGTTGCTTGTTCATTAAAGATTTCGAGTGAAGATGGATGCATTAAACACAGATTCTTGGTAGAAAACGTGGTAGAATACAGCATGGACCTTTGGTTTGACCGATATTGGCAATAATAGGAAAGATATATTGAATTTCGGAATTTCAGCCTTAAAGCTTTCTTTTAGTGTTGTTCCAAAGCATGAAGAAAAAACTTCTTTGAAATGTCTTAGAGTTTCAATAAAACCAAAGACTTCAGGAGCACAAGATTTTTCAGCAATTTATTGGAGAATGTCAATGTTTTTTAAAAGCGTGTGGCCTTTGCAGTGTCCACCACAGTACGGCTGGAGCTGCAAGTGTAACTCAGCTTGCCATTCTTTGGCACCAGGTTACAAGTTTGAAAGATCTTTGAAAAGATGATTAACAATTCCAAGAAGAAGATGGAGTACCTCTGACGGAATAAAATCTAAAATGAGCACTGAGTTTTCCATATTGATCAATGGTGGATGGATTACATTTGAAAAATTTTTTGCAAAGTTTGAATCTGAGCCATTAGCAACAAATTCGGCATATCTTTCCTTCAATATGCCAAAAGATCTTAGAGATCCACAGTCTGATTATTGGAATTGACATCACACCAGCATTTTTAGATCACATGAAATGTAAAATGCCACATCAATCATTTGAATAATATTCATCAACGGTTTGACACTCTTGTATGTTTCAGGTAGATTTTCAACAATGGCAGCAATTAGTTAACGTTTAACACTTCTGTCTTGAGCAATTAAATCTGTTAGCATGTGACGTTTTTTTTGTTGAGAGCTACTCATTTTGTCACTATCATCAGCTACCTTAACAGCCAAGCTCATTTTCAAAAAATGATCCTCCGCCATCAATTCCAAGTTTGACAAAATGGCTGCAGTTGTAATCTTTGTCCAACAGTACCTTGTTAGTTAAACCCTCCAAGATTTTGCAGTGAATACCATGCTTTTGTTCTTCAGCTTTTCCTTTTGTTGCAAAGTTGGCAACTGAATGCTGAAAGAAATCTTGCAATTTTTTTCCTGCAGCGTTAAATTTTTGGTTGAAATCTTTTTCAATCAGTCGAATTCCTGTTGCTTTGTTGAGAGTTAAAGCATTGAGTTTTCTCATTCCCATATTAGATAGTTCAGTGTTTAACAGCACGTCTAACAACATTTGCGCTGTAAGTATATGGCTTGTTGATTTTAGTGCAGATTGACTATCAAAATAAAATCAGATATAGTGTAAGCTGCTGATTGTAATAACTTTCAAACTGGCATTTAATAATGTGTAATAATATGAGAGTAATAAAAAACATAAGTGTAAATAACAATTTTCACTGCGTAATATTGTTGGTTATACTTTAAATATTTTAAAGTTATAAAAAATGCATTTTTACCAGGTGTTACTAGAAATAATCTTCATCCTTTTGCTTGGCTAAGCAAGAATGTTTCTCTTTCAGGTAAATTTTTGGCTTTTATTACAGCAGGTGCAATTTTCTTTGCTCCGACTTGATCTTCCTTGACAAAATCAAGCAAATTTTGACGTTTTATTGCGATGGTGCAGGAATGATTGGAACCTCGAGCTATAATTGACAAACAATACGCGTATCTTTTTTCTGATGATGGAAAGCAAGGATTTAAAGGAGTTTCAGGCTTGGAAGATATGCTACCTTTATGGTTTATGTTGTAGTCTTCGGTCCTAAATGATGCTTCTCATTAAGTTTAAGCTTTCCATTTTGGCAAATAAAACAATCACATGCACTAGATCTTCGTGTCAAAGGGTTGATAAAAATCGCAGAGAGGTGGCAATGAACATGTTGTATCACCAACATCTTTTTTGTAAAATAGTTCGACATGAGTTGCATATACCAAGTGTAACTCGTTCATCTGCATGATTTATGTCAATTTTAACAAATGCTCGCATTCTTGCAATAATAAAGTCATTTAAATATCTATCACCTTTTCTCATGCATAACAGACATACTGAGCATCTACAGTCTTTGTGACTTTTTGCTTTATTTTGCATTGGAAATGATTCTTTAAAACTGTTTCTTAATTTTAAACCGGAGTTGACTTTTTTCTTGCAAAAAATGAATTTTTTCTTAATTGTTTTTAATTCACACTTAATGTTAATCCAACTACTGCAGTTACTGATTATTAAACCAAATTGGTTTAAGGGTTAAATGAAAAAGAGATCAGATTTTCCAAATTATTCTTTAATTCCCATAATCTGATGTCACTTGTTTACTTTTATTTACACTTGAGGTCAATCTGTAACATTCAAAACCAATTGCATTAAAATAACATACTACTACTAATTTTTAAGGTTTAAGAAAATGATATTTGCAAACAAAATTCACGCTATTTTTACAAAAATCCCCAAATTATTTTATTATTTGCCTCTTGATCCCAATTGAGGGAGAAATGATTTTGAAAAAGAAAAACAATTTCATTCTAAAGTAGATCAAAATTTCATTAAAAAAAGTTTAGGTTTAAAAAATTTGTTCATTTCGTGTTTAAGAGTAATGACCATGTAGTAACTGCAACCCTCTCAAATTAGGAGGGAGTTGTAAATTTTACATGGTCACCGTTTCTAAACACCAAAAGTATTGTTGAATGAACTTTGAAACTTGAAAAAGGAGTTTTGGTCTACTATAGAATAACGTAGTTTTATTTTCCAAAAAAGCATTTTCTTCGACGGAGGTCAAGAGGGCAAAATATTGGGGTATTCTTTTCCCCAAGTTCCGATTGCCGTAACTTTTTGGAAACCATCCTCATTTGACATCATCATAAACATATAAAAGTTTTTAAAAATCCACCTAAAACGCAAAAATCAGGCTCGAACAAAATTAAAAGATTTTAAAAACACCTTCAAATGTACACATAAGGTCTATATAATGCTTCCATAGAAGGATTTTTTTGGTCCTTTCAGATGAGGTTGATCGTGAATTTGATAAGGTGTGTCTTTTAAATCAATAAACACTTCTAATGAAAAGTGATTACTTAGATAAATAATTTCAATAAATCAAAAAAGCTTTTTATTCGATACTTTTTCGTTGTAATTCTCGAAAAGTAGGCTATCCAAATTACTAATTGCCAGCCATCGTTAACTACCGTATATACCGGTGAATAAGTTAACCACTATTTTGAACTGAAAAGAGAACTTAGATTTTTTTATTAACAATCTAAAAGCTTAATATTTTCATCTTTTTACGTTAAGGAATTTTCTTTGACTTACAAAATTGGCATATAGTTTTGACTTAAGACAGATCTCGAGTCAGGACAGTTTTCCGCGGACAGAAAAATGTTTTGGTTGGAGCATGATTTTAGAATAGTTTACAACTTCTATTCTAATTCTTTTATGAAATAGAAACGGTATTTTGGGACAGAAAGAGTAAATTTTTTTTATACACGCTTTTACGCATAAAACTCAAGTTTAAATATTCAAACCATATTGAAAGGATTTTTAAAGCGAAGCGAGATATTTATATTAATCTACTTTTGAAAAAAATTTTGGCTGTGCTTTTTAATGAAGATGAAAACTGTTCTACACAAGGATGAAATAAACATAACTTTTAATATATAATCTTGTCACTTGAATATCGGAAGGTTTATTTTAAACTTCGTCAAGAAAATTCGCAGGCCAACTCTTTAACTGTTCGGCCTTGTTATGAGAGCAGAGAGAAAAAAATTGTTTTAAATACTGCAAAATTAAAACATACCTCCCCTAATGTTGTGAGCAAGATTTGCAAGATCATCGAAATCTTTGGAAAATAAAAATAAACTTTTATCGGTGGCCAATCCCTCCATTGTTGCTCTATCTGATAAAGCAGTTACGGCTATAGTATACACTTCAACTAAAGCTACTCGAAGTTGATGGGCAACATCGGTTGGATTTACTGCTCTTCCATCTCCATATATAATGCCACGACCATTTGGATTATCCATAACGTTTCCCTGACCGTCACTTAGAAGTATAACCACCCTGTTAGTTTTAAACCTTTTCTTGTGTTTGTCTTCGTTGCTATCAAGTTCTCGAAAAATATTCAACGAATCTTGAAGAGCTCCTCGCAAGTTAGTCATCCCTCCATCCATTTGTATTTTCTTAAAGTCTTCATTAAATTGACATTTTTGGTTTGAATAATCTGGATTTAAAATATAATTGAAAGCTATTTTGTGTCCACTACCAAACGTACCAATCGCAATACGAGTAGCGTTAAAAGCAATGCGTACCTCACTTAGTAACGCTTTAATAAATGTTTTTCCAATTTCAAACCCAGTCATCGTTTTTCCTTGAAAAGAACCTCTTGCATACATGCTACCTGAAGTGTCTAAAAGTATAACTAGCTCTGATGCTCCATGCTCAACCTCTTGTGACCAGCAGTTCATAAATTCTGCGGCATCTTCTGAAATTTTTCCAACTAACGGTCTCTTATTCAAGCAACGCTTTTGTGCTTCATTTAAATTGATAAAAAAAAGCGCCAAAAAACTGAACGACTTTAAGAAGTTCATCATATCATGGCGGAATTAATAAGTAAGTGAGTCTGTTAAGGTAGTGAACCACTCGGGATTCATCGGTTGTTAAAATATATTTATTCAGATTTTAGCCTGAATCAATGTTGTATAGTTTAAGAATCGAACTTTTTTAAAGTCTTATTTATGCAGAGCTATTTCAAACTTTATGCCTGATCAAATATCATCGTTTCTATTTTATTTATTTTTCACTTTTTATGCTTTAAAATTTTAATTCAAAACATTTAAGAAACTATAAATATTTCAACAATATTCTCCGCTATTTTTTTTTCTATTTAATTTCACCTGTAAATTTCAAATAGAATGCATTCTTTTTTATTGCTTTAAATTTTTCTTTTTTTAAAAAAATCTTGTTTTAAAGAGATACTTTTCATATGAACGTTGTGATTTAAATCTAACGAACGATATTAATATCCTAAGAAACTTCTCTTTCTTCAAGAAAGACATTTGTTAAAAAGAATTCATTTTAATTTTGTTATTCGTCTAATACGGTCAGTTGAATTGTTTTAAACTGTTTTTTAAAAACTTAAAAACACGAAAATATAACCAGCTTTTTTTATATTATTATCCCTCCCCGATCATCCACAAACTCTATTGTATAATTTTTCTTTAGGCACAGTTCAGGGTTTCTAACTCTCCCGCAATATTTGCTTTTCTCTCTCTCATGCAGAACCCCTCCAGCATGTTTCACTAAAAACAAGATGTGAGAAGATGTGAATAAAATGTAAATATCATGTTTTAGTGTATTTAAGCCTTTCAGTTTTAACATTATGCTAGATTCGCGAGGTGATCAAAACCTGGTCAAAAATCTTTCAAATCTTGGCAAAGAATGTTTAGACTTTTTCAAATAGAAAACAAAGGGAATCTGCAGATCAGCAATAGTTATTCAGACCATAGGAAAAATAAAAAATTTCCATACATTTGAGAATTTTTTAAAGTGCCTTTATAAGTAAATTTTTTATATTTCTAGGCAAAAAAAAGTTGCAAAAAGGGCAGTAGAAACTACAACTGAACTGTTGCTTTGGAGTTTATATATTTCTTTTTTGAAATCAATTATAAATACAAGTCTGGCCAACCCTATATGATTTTGATTTTCAACCAGGAGAGTGATTGAAAGTCAGAATCAGACAGGTTGGCCAGAAGAACCTTCTTTACTAAATAATGCAGTCATAGTAAAAATTTCCAAAGATGATTATGCTGGAAATGTGACATAAATAGCAACAATCAGTGATATTTTACAAATACTTTTTCAGAAAGTTACTAATGAAATTCTAGTTCAATCTAAGGCTGAATCAATCTGTCAGCCTTAAGATCTGCACAAAATGAAACCAGCCTATCAAAATATGTTAAAGCATACTAAAAGAAGGCAACTTTAATTGAATTTCCACCTATCCATTCCTCATTTCGATTGCAAAACACTGAATTAAACAAAGAAAAATTAACCAAAAATGGTTCACTGGCTGTTCTTGTAAAGATTGAAGGTAAGACATACCTTAAATGAGTACCTCCGCTCCATTATCCTCTCATGAAGGCCGGTTAATTGATTAAGAATGAATTAAGAATTGTCCATTTCTGTGAAAGAAAACTTTCGTCTAATTGAAGTGTTTTCATTTTTTTAGATTCAACGTACCGGAATAATGATATTATTTGAAAAAAAATAGTATCAAAGGTTTTCAAATATCAATGTAAATATTTATATAATCAAATAGTTTGGCAAATATTTACATCCTAAAGTTTAGGTAAATATATAAATCCTGGATAACACCCGAGTCTTAAATTATTTTAATTACCTTACCCCTAGACCTTTGAAATGAGCCATTTTTTTTAGGATTTGCAGAACATGTATCTTAAGAGAAATGCATTTGGGGAAAGATTGAAAGATCCCATTAAGCTCAAACTTTTCAGAAATGAGTTAATGAAAAATATTTTAAGTCAAATTTTCTTTTTTTTCAGAGAATATACCCATTAAAGAGTAAAACAGTTCAATAACTTTGTGGATTCATAATTCCTCAGCTTGATCTTCGTTCTTTCTCAATTTGACCTCGTCATCTGCACTCCTTTTGTAATTTTGTAATGTTGATCTCGATTCTAAAAATGTTATCTAAAAATGTAAAGTGAATGCCAGCATCCTTACATCATCATGATATCATCATGATTATTATATCATTATGATATTATCCTCCAGATTTTGTTTTTGAACTTCTAAAGAGGTTTCTGTTAACCAGCATTGATAAAAGTTGGTTGCTGTGGAAATTATGGTATTAATTTTTCCATCTACCGTTTAAAAATATGTTGCATTTCAATTTCTTTGATTGTACCGTCAACCAATGGAATGCAAATCTTTGGATAAAGGAATATTTTGAATAGAAAGCAAAATGGACTCATATTCAGAAAGAACTACTTTATTTTTTATTCTTTTATAAATTTTTATCTGAAAGACTCGCAGTGATTAATTGATGATGATTTTTTTTATCCAAACAAATTTATAAAACTTGCCTTTTGTTATTTTTGAAAGAATAAAGTTCTAGCAAATCTGAATAGGTTAAAAAATCAACTCATCAGAAGCAAATTCTTTTTGATAATTAAGTTGCTACAAAATCAGATTGCAGTATGAAATTACAAAAATAAGCTTCTTATTTAAGACTAGCACAACCTTTAAGAAAACTACCCCACGCCATGTGGAGTTATTTTCGTAAAAAAAAAAAAATGATGTGTTGTTTTGGATAAATTTCCATCCTAGATAAAACGCAATAAAACTGTTTTTAGCTAAATGATTATGGCAATTATTTTTATTTTCGAATTTTTCACAACTTTTGCTTCTGTAACTCTTTTTCTCCTTTTAAACTTTTTCTAGCAGCATAAAAAAGTTCCTCTGACGTGTACATACCCATAAAACCAGATAAAACACAATTTGTTGTTCGTACAATCTCATCTTCAAATAATATTGAAGGGAGACCTTCTTAAAATAATGATAAAATTTTAATTAAGTTATAATGCATAGTAATATATATTTTAACGAAGTCAAAGTAAACCTAGCTAAAGTTTACATTTTCAAGATTGCTTTTTTTTCAAATCAAAAATGATTTCGTCAAATTAAATATTTTTTTAACATTTTGTGTTATTTGCTTCCATTTTTTTTTAGGAAAATTATTTTTGAAAAAATTGATGAATCAGCATTATAGTACAATTGATGAATTATCATTATTCAAAGTTGCTTTAGGAAACCAATTAACTTTGCCTATAACTTAATCGTTTTGCAGTATAATAATTTCAAATGTATTCTTTAAAAGACACCTAAGAAATTTTGAAAAACACTGGTTTTATATACACAACAGTAGTCATAAAACTTTAAAATGTCAAGTTAATTGTTTTATAATTGTTAGATAAGATTTTATTGATAACACAATTTATAATTTTTAATTAGTTGTAATTTTATAATTTATAATTAGTTGTAATTTGATCTGTAGTTATGATTCGTGGAAACTGAATCTTGTCATTAAAAGTTTTTAAATTTATCATGAATTATATATTACTTTTACAAAAGATATCTTGAGAATAGTAAGCTGAAATTTTAATCCTAATTCATGGACTTGTGGAATATTTACAAGAAAAAAAATTGGAGACATCAATATTTATGTGCAGATAAAACTGTAACATTAAAATAAAATTTCTCTTTGCCTGAGTTATTTTTTTAATCAAATATGATATTGGAATCAACAAGTGCCAACCAACATGTAATTCCTGCTCTGAAACTCTTCTCATCCGAATTCAGACCCACACTATAAAGCACTATAGTATTTCAACTAAATTTTACTTATATATTTTTTCTAATCAAGGTGTAAAGATTTAAAATATGTAAAATTATCAAATTACCTTACGTAAAATATTTTTTAACGGGTCCGTTTATTTTCGTAGGGCACCCACACACTAAAAATCGAGTGATAATCGACTAAAAACTTGTGTGAATAACCTTTTTTGTATTGCTTTAAAATGGGTAAAAATCTGCTGTCATCTGCTGCTCCATTCTCTTACCAACAGAACTAAAGAACATTTTTCCATACGCTATCTCGTTATCAACAATTTTTTTGTTTTTCTATTGGCGCATGATCGGCTCATTTAGTGTTACCAGAGAAACTAGTATCTCTGGTAAATGTAAAAGTTTTTGCTCTTCCTGTTATTATTTTCTTGAGTTTGTTCATGAAATCGACAATAAAAACGAGTAAAGCATCCAAAAACCAGTGCGTTTCTAACTTTTCTTAGATGCGTTTATTGTTAGATATGAAATTTAAATTATTATCTATATTTATATCTATATACATTGAAATCTATATTGTTAGATATGAAATCTAAAAAATAACATTGGTTACTACTCTGATGGAAATTACTAAATTATTCTAAAAACTGTATTATAGCGTATCACCTTGGGTTTATTAAGTTTCTCATTCGGAATCTCGCACTCGGATAGCCCCCTGTGCTTGTTGTTTTTTTTTAAATAGTTTATGAGGTATCAGACGTATTTCTTCAGAATTATTAGCATATCATGAGCATTCAAGAAGATAAATCTGTCGATGAAACTAATAATGAAAAAAACGAAATAGAATATGGTTCATCGTGTCAAGAAAATAAAGAAGTATTTTTTCATACAGCTATATGTATTTCAAATTTTTATAATGCTAACTGTTATATATATTTAACACTGCTAAAGCAGTGTAAAATCTGAGAATTTTATAAATTTTAATGACAATGTTTAACATGATTTTTTGCTAGATCCATAAAAACATCTTTTAAATAACGTGAGATAAAATCTTGCAAGATCTCAACTCACATGATTAAAAGGACAATATCTAAATAAACTTTTAAGGATTCCGTCAAAAGCATACAAATCTTCATCTAAAATTTTCTAAGTTCTTACTAAAAGGTGTTTAAAAGTCATACATTTTTTTTTTTTACTCTATATTTTTTTTTTGCATTTGAAGGGTGGAAAAAGTATTCCTCCTGAAATCAAACTTAAAACAGAGGTTTTTGGGATTGATTTTCACCATAATTCAAATGTTGTTGCTGCTGGAGAAATAAATGGAAGAGTTACATTGTATGTTACAATATAAATGCTTTTTAAATATATTTTTTTAAAATATTTATCTAAATTCATTTATCTCAAAATGAAAATTCAATCTTTCTTAAATTTAGATTCAGTATCTCTCCAGAAGGAAATAAATCATTATTAAACTTAAAACAGCACAAAAAAGCCTGTCGATCTGTTTCTTTTTCCAAATGTGGAGATAGTAAGTTCTAAGAAATGCTACTTTTTTTATGTTTTTTTCAATTAAATTTAAAACCATTATTGACAATTGTAGTTGTAGGAAATGTTAAAAAAAATTGATTTTAAATTTTGACCCATCAGCTTATCCATTCATGCAAGTTCCCACATGTATATAAATTCCTCACCTTTTCTTCAAATCACTTTGATAGTAGCCTAACAGCAATTGATTGGATAGATTTTGAGACTGTTAGAAGAATTTATGTCCTGGGTAAAAGATTAATTAGGTCAACAAAATTTAGGCTTGTTGTGGGCTTTAAGAAAAAGCAGGTGCTCATTTGTGCACATTCTAGTTTTATGAAATACTTGAATTTTCCATTATAAAAATGGTAAACTAGAAGGTTTTTATCATCATCCAATACAGTTCATATTTTTATCATCATCACAAAGCAACAACATACTGAAACAATCTTTCATGTATTTTAGCAGAAAATGAGTATCTTGTCATCATTTAACTCCTAATGCCCTAGTTGTGAGTTGATTTGACAATAATGTTTAAAAAGTGGTTGTGTACAATTTGAAAACCTCTTAAAAAAAATAAAATTGTAAAACCTCCAAAAAACAATAAAATAGTATTTTTTTCTTGTCTGTTGAAGTAATATTCTTGAACTTGAAGGATGTGCAAAAACAGGCCATCCTATTTTTAAAAATAGTTTTTGTTAAATAGACACTTTTTCTTCACAACTTTTAACCAAATTCAGTTCCTTTCACCCTAATATTGTTATACTTTATATAGTCAATAAGTTCTTACATTATAAACCATCTATCAATACCATCCAAATGCTAATCATCTTCAATAGATAGCAAAAGCTCGTTGTCTGCTTCAGTATTTCTAAGGTAAAACTAAGTTCACCAAACATAAAACACTGGCCTTATCTGATTTTTTAAATTTAGATAGAAACTACAGTTCGTCATAAAGTTATTATTGATGAACTCATTATGTTGAAGTATATTTCTTTTCTTTTTTTTTTTTTTTAATTTTTTCATCTTTTGTTTAGTTTTTTAAATATTTTTTATTTAGAGTTGTACTCCTGTTCTAAAGACAAATCCATAAAAGCTATGGATATGAACACAGGCTGTGTTTTACATGACAAGCAAAATGCTCATGAGTATGTCACTTTTTTATGTTTATGTTCATTTTATGTTAATTAAAAAATTTATTTTATGGTTGTCTGTTTGTGATGAACCCCCCAATCATCTTAACCCCCAATCTCCTTGGGCCCCAATCTCCTTGGGCCCCAATCTCCTTAAGCCTATACAACTGACAAGAATGATATCCTAAAAACCCTTTTTTTTTTCTTGGCTTGTTGTTGCCTAGTTGCTCTTTTCACACAAAAAATTCAAATTGTTAAACATTTAGTAAATCTCATTCCATTAAGCATTCAAAAAAGGATGAACTAAAATAACAAATAAAACTGTTTTTTTAGACACATAAAGTGTGTAAAAGAAATAAATGTGAAATAATAAATACACCTGTTTTTTTTCAGTGGTTATATTTATGAACTTTTAATTGTATTTGTATTTTGCTTGCAACATGTGGTTTTAAAAAAGTCTTTTAGTTATCCCAATAAATTAAAATTAGTTTTAAAAATGACAAGAGAAGAAGACATTAGAAAAAAAAAATTGTACAAATATTTAGAAAATCCTTATAAAAAACTTATTAGAGTCTATAATAGGCTTCAATAGCAAAAAAGTTGCAAATACATCCCTAGATTAATATATTATTTGAAATTTTTTCTCATACAAAATTGATCAAATACAAATTTGATAGTGGAAGAAAGGAGGTTTTTCATGAAAAACCTTTCCTAAGCCTCACACTTAAGGAATGCACAAAAAGATACAGGTTTTTTTTTTTTATAGTTTTCTTACAAAAGTTCAAAGTAAATATGGTCTTTGTTCTTTCAAATCACAAGAAGTGCCAAATTATTCTGTTACTCAAGAAAAAAAGTTCAAGAACCTGCTGGAGAAAATTGTATAACAATTATATTTCTAAAAATTTCTGTATTATTGAAGATGATGAAAATACATCAAGTACAATCATCAACAGTTTCCTGATCTGTCTATTATATTTCTAATTATTGAGGAGAAGCAGAAATTTAAATACACAAGCTTAATAAGTTTGCTAAAAAACCCTTGATTACGCAAGCTTTTTTGTAGTTGTGGCATAAAATCAACATCTTATATTTGTCCACACTTACTGGTCAAATATGTTAAAGTGTTAATGCTAAAAGGTCTTTTACCTCTTGTTAGATCCCATGATGATGGGCCTGTGTTATGGCCTAACTTGACTTCAAGTCATCATGATAAACTGGCTATGGAATTGTATGAACAAATGAATGTGAATGTTGTTCCTAAAACAGCTAAACCTCCAAGCTACTCAGAGTTGAGAGTTATTGAAAAGTACTTGGTAATCATTAAGTTAAAAATAAAAATTTGCAGGAGCACCAAACATTTGAAAAGAAAAAACCATCAAATATTTATGATTGTAATGCTGTGTGCTAGTTTATGGAAACTACCAAATTGAAATTTTATTAAATGCCGGCAGGAATAAATTAATTTTTTTGAAACATTTTATCTTCATATATTAATGTTTTAGAATGGTTTAGTTTAAAATAAAATCTGATAAGTACTTTTTTTTTAGTAGTTTTTATACTTTCACATTTATTCTATAACTTTCACAAAATTTACTTTGATAATTTAGCATCATTTGTGTTTTGCATATCCAAACATCTTTTATTAAATTTTATTAAGTTTTAACTTATTACTTAGAAAGCCCATAAATTGTATGGAAATACTTTCAGAAAACTACATGGCTTCTGGTTGTGATGGTGGAGTTGTCAAAGTGAGGTTGCTCTGTTTTTGCATTCTTTTCTTTATAACTCAGTTGTCACATTTTTCTCTGTTATGTTTTGAGTTATACTATTATATTTTATATTTATTAGTTTTAATATAATAAATTTATATTGTAAAAATCTAATTTAAAATTAGATTTTTACAATATAAATTTCTTTTGATCATTTTCTATATACTTTTTTTTTTCTAAACTCATCATCAAAACAATAATACTAAATTTTTAAAATGGAGTTTTACATTTTTTTAAAACTATTTGATTTGTTTTTCCAAATTAACTGCTTTTTGGGGTTACTTTAGATTTGGGATACGCGTACATTTGGTGTCATAGCAGAGCATAATGAACATAAAGATTATATATCTGATATGACATCTGATAAAGAAGGAAGGTTTTTGCTCTGTACTGGGTGTGTAGTATGCTGCTTATGTTTTTCTTTTTAATATTCACAAAAAAAAGCTTTATATTTGAATCAAAATTTACTTACAGTGGTGATGGTCTATTATCCGTCTTTAATACAAGAAAAAAGAAAATCGATGGGTTGTCAGATCAGCAAGATGATGAACTGTTATCAGTTAAGATAGTTAAGGTTTGTATTTGTATATATTTTTTCTAGCTCAGTAATTGGCCTTAAACGTCTTTTTTTTTGTCTTTTTTTTTAACAATCTGTATATCATAGCGTGACCTTATGAGGAGTTTCACAAGTAAGGTCCATTATTTGTCATATCTATTAGTTAAGTTTTAGCTTAAAATATTTTTAGCGTTATGCTCTTAAAGAAAACGTGAAATTGTTGTAAATTTATTGTTTTTATGTCTTTTAGAATAAACAAAAAGTTGTTTGTGGATCTTCTAGCGGGACTTTATCTATTTTCTCATGGGGAGAATGGGGCGATATTAGCGATCGCGTACCAGCTTTGAGTGACGGAATAGATAGCATATGTGTTATAACAGATGACGTGATATGTACTGGTTCAGCTGATGGGGTTATCAGGTGAAAAAAATAAAATAGCTTGATGCATACTGTTTTTTGTGGAGCTTTTAATAAAAAACAGTATTTTATTTGCAGAGCATTATATGTTCAGCCTCATCGTGGAATTGGTGTTATCGGCAAACATGGAAATTTCGGAATTGAAAACCTCAAGCTTTCTCCTGACAAATTACTTGTGGCCAGTTCGAGTGAAACTTCAATTAAGTTCTGGGATGTTTCGCACTTACAAGAAGAAACGATCGAACCTATAAAACAGAAAAAGGTACAACGCAAACGCAGGTTAGAAGAATCGTCCAAAAAGGAGAACAATTTTTTTGCTGATTTATGAATGTGGTTTATTAATTCTTAAATAAAATTACTAAACTTTTACATTATGATAAAAATTTGAGTACTAAGATTAGTAATTATTTGCCATTTTTAACTCCCTTTAAAAACAAAGAAAATTTTATGATTTGAAATAACTTCCAAAATTTTATTAATGAAAAGATTAAATGAGTTGACTAATTAAACTAAAAGTTTGCGAAAGTTCGCTTATCATTGTGATTTGTTTATCAAATCACAAGTAAGGAAGCTTTCAGTTAAATCGCAAGTAGAGTAAGTTTTTATCAAATCGCAAAGAAGCTTTAAAATCAATTTCCTAAAGTTATAGCTTTGAAGTTTTATGTTTGTCAGGTTTGCTTATTGGTTCATTTAAAGCGTGTTCAAGCGATCTTGTGATAGCGAGTCGAAATAAACTAAATTGGATTAAAACTTCTAATTACTTATTCAAATTCAATTATACGAAATTATGCTTACTACCGCTTTTTTATTTCGTCACATCCAGAAATCCGTTATAAGATGCATTAGGGTGTTTCATTCCGTTATAAGATGCATTAGGGTGTTTCATTCCCGACGATCTTTTGAAAATGATCATGTTACTCGCATAACGAGGTAAATAATGGGTAAAAAAAAGACTTTTTTTTTTTTTTTTTTGAAAAATCGGTATTTTCTCTTGTGGTTACCATCTTGAAAAAATGGCATTTTAAATATTTTTTTCGTCTTGAAATTTAGATAATTTAAAAAATAGTTAAAGCTATGTTACTTGGGCTGTACTTATACTGTTGTTGTTACTTGTTATGCATTATCAGAAAAATATTTGCTTAAATTTTCTGAAAGTTGATTAATGATCTCGCAGCATTACAAAACTTGATTCTTTGCCACAATTAAAAATATGCTGGACAAAAAATTTTTAAGTCTGAAGTTATCTTCATACATTTTTAAAATTACGCTTGTATTAAAACTAAAACAAAACACACTTCTCTTTAAATTACCCGATATGAATGTTAAAAATTACCCAATACAATATTAAAAAATACAAATGTTAAAACGCACAAATAATGGTTTAATGTTCACTGAATTTAACAAATTAGTTAAACTATTTTGTTAACTTGGTAATAGAGCTAGAAGATAACTAAAGTTTTAATCAAAAGCCATATGCTAAGGATTGTTTTCAAATCCAAGTAAAAAAACTATTCGCATTCTCCAAACCAATCTATATAAATATATATATATATATATATATATATATATATATATATATATATATATATATATATATATATATATATATATATATATATATATATATATATATATATATATATATATATATGTTATGACTATGCTTATTCTTTTGTTCTTAATTAATTATTGAATTAACTTTTTGCAAATATTTTTTGATCATGTTGTAGAGGATTTTTTTCTGAATAAGATGATATCAAGTTTTAATTTAAAAAAAAAACAGTTTTTTTTGATAATTTGTTGAGTTTTCGAATGCGTGATGATATTTTTTTTCTTTTTTTGAAAAATGGACATAAAACTCTCGAAAAATTAAATTTGATATTAATGAACTTAATAAGTATACTGGTAGAACTTTTTACGCTGGTCAAGTATCTTTTTTCAAAATTAAATTTGCTATTCAGGGAAAAAAGTTGAGATAAAAACAAAAACGGAGACGTGTGGAGTTGAATGAAATACGCTAATTGCTCACTTGTTAAATGCGGCTTTTATTAATTAGATCTCAAGTGACCGACAAATCTCTATGTAGGGAGCTTAGGCAATTTTTATAGCCAATGTAAATCTTTTTTATTTAAAATGCATTGGATTCCTTAATATATTTTATTTTCAAAATGGTTTCAACCACTTCTATAGCTTATTTAGTTCCAAAGATATTCGTGTTTTAATATTTTCAATTCATATACATTTTATGAAATATTTCCGTAAAGTTTCTCGTTAAACTTTTGGCACCGAAAAAAAAAACTTTTTTTTTCTTGCGTAAAAAGTTGCGTTAACAATAAAATATCTAAAGACGGGGGAAATTTATAAAATTTCCACTTAGAAAACAAAAAACCCACCCTATTAGACTACCAAAAACAAAAAAAAAAAAACTGATTGACATAATAAATAAATAGTTGCAGAATCTATTTTTATGTGGGGACGAAAGAATTAGCTTAATTTACTTGTATATAAACAAAACTGAAACATTTAAAGTTTAACTTTATATATATATATATATATAAAGTTTAACTTTATATATATATATATATATAAAGTTACATTTAAAGTTACATATAAATACATATAAAGTTACATTTAACTTTATATATATATATATACATACATATATATATATATATATATATATATATATATATATATATATATATATATATATATATATATATATATATATATATATATATATATATATATATATATATATATATATATATAAAGTTACATATAAAGAAACATTTAAAGTTTAACTTTATCAATTCTTAAGCAAAACGATGTCTCCAAAAAAATTATTGTAGTGCAACCTTTTCTAAAAAAAATAACATCTATATATACATATATACTATTTATTTTCATGGGTGGGTTTTCATTCTTCGACACCTACATATGTTGCGCTTCGACACCTACATTTGTTGCGTTTTTTGGACGAAGTTTTTCAAAAACGTTCGGCATATTTTTTTCCACGATAAAATGTCACGTGACAAAACTCCCTACTTTATGAATTTTTAGAATAAATTTTAAATCAATTCGTGTTAAATCTATTCTAATATAGAATATGCCTCGAAATAAGTTGCTCTCAAAGAAAAAAGAAAAACCATACACCGAAGAGCAACTTGCGCTTACAGTGGCCAAAGTACAAAGCGGTGAATTTTCATTTAACAAAACTTCTCAATCATTCAGCATACCAGAAGCAACTCTTCACAGGCATCTCCACGACATAGGTGAAACAATTGGGAGTGGTTCAAACACGAGATTGTCGCAACAACTTAAATCAACACACTGCAAAAAGAATTCAACGAAGCAGGAGTCAATGAAAGTACTTCATGTCATTTGTGGAATTTTGATGAAATTAGATTTTCTGGTGATCAAGGCAAGCAACATATAGTTTGCCGGTGTCGCGTGACTAATGTTCCCCCCATTTTTTGGCCCCCCGGAAAGTATATACCGGGACAAACTTTCCCACCGGAAAGTATATTCTAGTATAAACATACCGGGGGGATACATTATTTCTTCCCCGCCCGTAATAAGTATTCCCCCGATAAAATTTTTAGTAAAACTTTTGTTTTTTTGATAAAACATAAGTTATTATTGTTACGCTAATTTATTTATTAAATAACATGCCTGAACGTTAATTATGACCGATACCAAGGAACGTTAATATGCATGGCGGATCTTATGTAGAATTTTCACATGGCCCCCAGTATTTTACTTTTAAAAAAAACGATCAAAATAAAATAAAAACGTAATTTAGCAGTTAAAATACAGTTTAAAAATACTAAATAACATGTTCTAAATGTTGATAATTTGCATCCCCTTCTTGCGTTCATGTTTACGAGAGACGGTTTTTGGAAAAGGTGTGATGATTGATGTTTCCAAACAGCAAATGAGATGAAAGCGCATCATTTTGTTTTCAAATGTTTGCGTCATACCATTATTTCCATAAATTGCCAATTGAAATGCAAAGGCAGCTGCAATAAACACCGCAGTCCGATGCATTCGGTTGTAGTGCGCATGGTACTACTGTTACTTGAAGAAAACCTTCGGGATTAACAAATTTAACATAGAGTTGTCTCATTTGAGCTTTAACATAGTTTGAAGCTGAGTTATTAATCTAAATACAAAACTTCTTCAATGCATGCAGTTGTCACCCAATGGTTGACGTCGTGAAGAATGATGATCGACTCACAGGTGACTGCTTCGAACCCAGATCGCGTCTGAACTAGAAGAGTTGATTGATTTTTTTTGTTACCAAGATATGTTGAAACCATTTTGTTGACCGCATCTATAATTCTGTCGTTCAACCATGCGTCTGAAGTCAGGATCTGTTTATCTCCAATTGTTAGATTGTACTTTGAAATCCACGGTTCTGATTTTGAAACCTTTTTTTGATAATCGATTTTTTCGACTGAATTTTTTAATGCTTCTGTTTCTATAACTTCATCAATACTCTGACCGGAGGTTGCAGTTTTAATTGACATTGTATATTTCTGTGGTTCATTCCATCTTTTTAGGTTGATAGCGTTAACAACTTGTTTCAATATTCTTTTTTTATCTTGCAACCGATAAACTCCTTTGTCTAAAACATCTATTATTGTGTAAGGGCCGTGGAATCTTGGAGCTAACTTATCGCCCATTCGTGTGTCTTTGCGTCTATTGCATTTCAAAACTTTGTCGCCAACTGCAAATGATTGAGCTAAATGTTTAATATCGTAACGTTTCTTCTGTGTATTTTGTGCCATTGTAATGTTCTTTTTAGCTGCGTTTCTTTTCGCGCCAATTTTTTCAGCGAACTCAGCCATTCGCAATCCTTGTTTGGCTTCGTCAATTTTATTATCCCACAGAAAAATCTCTCTTGCCCGGTTTTCCAAGTCGATTGGAATCTGAGCTTTAACTCCATACATAATCTCAAAGGGAGAGTATTTTGTAGAAACTTGTTTATTTATTCGATATGCAAAAGCCACCGGGTCCAGAAGTTCATCCCAGTCGTTTGCTTCGTTGTTAACAAGCTTCATTATATGGGTAATCAATGTTTGGTTGAACCTTTTGTGCAAAATAAAAAAGTTATAGCTAGTAACTGTTGTATTTAAAACAATTAAATAATGCCCCTTTTTTACACAAAAAACAAATTTAAAAGTTATTATAAAAACTATACAAAAATAAAAAAAAGAGTATAACCATGTATCACCTTTCTGTCAGTCCATTAGTCTGGGGATGATATGCTGACGTTTTTGCGGATTCTATGTCTAATTTCAATAAAAGATCTTCCACGAGCTTGTTACAAAACTCACGTCCTTGATCGTGAAGAAGAATGTGGCAAGCCCCAAATCTGAATACCAGACGAAGAATGAAACGATGAATAGAATCCGCATTCTTGTCCGTAATGGAATCCACTTCAGCCCATCTAGTCAGGTATTCTGTTGCTACTACAATATACTTCTTTCCGTTCTTAGTTTCTTTCAACGGGCCAATTAGATCTATTCCCCAACGGTGAAAAATGTCATGAACTGGGATTGGATGGAGCGTCGCAGGTGATGGTTTGTTGTTAGGATTCGCACGTTGACATTCAGGGCAGGATCCGACAAATTCGCGTATGTCTTTTGAAATCGACTTCCACCAATACCTCTCAGTCGCTTTTTTGATCGTGGCGTTTTGCCCAAAGTGACATCCTCCAACTATGTTGTTATGGAGAGTTCGTATTATACGGTTTCGCTCTTCTTCTCTGATTATAACTCGTTGTAGTTGTTTTTCATTTCCGATATGAAATAATTCTCCATGTACCAACCGGAAGGACTCTGCTTTCTTTCGAAGATCCTCTTATCGTCTTTCGTATACTTCGATGGATATTCTTTTTTCCCGAGATAAATAACCTCGCTTTCTTCTTTTTTCATACTCTTTTTTCAAACAGTTAAATAAAACAAAAACAACTTATATTTGCAAGTTTTGTACTTTTATGTAACTAGTTGAATAATAATAGTTCACAAATATTCTTGTTCTTTACTGATAGCAAATGACTATAATAAATAGAAATTGTAAGTTATTTCATAAAAATGATCCGCAATTTTATGAAATTTTTTCACTAAGCATAACAAAATGCTCATACAGATTTGAATAACTAGTTCATAAATAGTCCAAAATCGAAAATTAACGAGCCTTTGCTTTTTAAAACATTCGAAAAAACGTTCTAAACTTGCACGAAGTAATTTTGTTAATAATCTTAATATAATTAGCACAGAAACGTTTAACGTTTAACGTTTAATGTTTAACGTCGTTTCGTCATTAGTTACTAGGCTTTGAAAAAGCGCGTTCTCTAAATGCACGCGGCCAATGGAGAAAGATCTCTTCAGCGAGTTGAAACTTTTTTCCTTTTGAAATCTAATCATTAGTTTAGATATATTACATAAAGAATCATGTTAAGAGAAATGATAATCGTTAAGATCATATTATAATTGAAGTAAGTATATAAAATAGTTATATATACATTTTTATTAGCTAAAGTAGAAAGGATTTAAATTTTTATCAGAAAAAGTAGAAAGGATTTTAATCTTTTAAATCGTTTGTATTTTGTTTGTTTTAGCTCTTCTTTCAGCATTTTTATTTTTGTTATTTTAATTTTTAGAAAGAAAATAGGGGTATGGATATTATTTAAAGTTACACTAATGCTACTTCCATAAAATGGTTATTACTACTTTGAAATTTCTGTGATGCTTTTAATTATTTTTGTTCTTTTTTAGAAAATTTAGAAAAATAAATTAAAATTTTGTGCCAACACTGACATGGCATCTCACATGTTATTGTATGTAAAGGTTAAATTTTGTTGTGAGGATTACAGTTCTTATGAAAAAAAAAAAGAAAGTAAAGAGTATTGTTTGTAAATATATATTTTGTATCTTTTTGAATTTTCTGGCATCATTTTTAAAATTTTTATTTGCACACTTATAGCTGTTTTATCAATGTGTTTTTATAATAATGTAAAGTGTTTTTTATTGTTTGTGTATGTGTTGATATGTGTTATATAATTGTTTTAAAAATGTGTTTAAATATGTATATGAGGTATATTTATTTAACCTTATATACATATTTAAACGCATTGTGTTTATAGTTGGTACATATGTTTATATTATGTTGTTTCCGTGTTTTCAAAGTGCTGTTACTTGGTAAACGTGTAGAGCAAGATTTGTCAACTTTGCCAGCCAAGTGATGTACTTTTAATAGAGGGTTACACGATGGTGTTTAGTGTCAAACTGTTACTGCTTTAGGTCTAGCTGTTTTCAAGCCTTTATTATTAAAGATTATTCTAAAAATACATAATAATGTATTTTAATAACATTTTGCGTAATGTTGTTACTTATGTTTTGTTATATAAGAATGTTATCTTACTTAAGTTATTATCTACATATATTATATTAACTTATGGTGTGTGCTATTGTTGTGTGCTGTTGCTGTGATATTTTTTTGTTATCTTTTGAGTTAGTAGACATTTGGCTTATCTTCATGTTGGTGTCTATTGTTAAAAATGGATAGGTAGTTTTATTAAAAATCAATAATCTAAAAGTCAATACAAATTATTTTGCCATATATACAATTTGATTTATCTCAATTTGATTTTTTGTCTTTAGCGCTGTTTACTACATGATTTTGCTATAAATATTCTGGAATCATGATGTTCCAGCATAAATTATTTTGTAAAAGCTAACATAAAATGTTAATATTTGACAACTCCTCTGGTAAATCATTACAGCTTTTCTCTATAAGGTTCATGGATTTTCATTTTTTGTATGTAATGTTTTTCTTATTTATTTACTTATTCATTACATTTTTTTATTTTAGATTTATCAGATGATGCATTTATGTGGTATAGAAGAACAAAATATTGTAGAGTTTTGTGAATTTTTAAAAAATGTTTGCTAATGATTTTTTTTTGAAGAAATAATGTTTAAGTTTGCAAAAAAGGGTTTACAATGTTTTGTTTTTTTTTGTTTTTTTTTTTAATTTTTCTTTGTTAGCAGTATGTTTATTATTAGAATTGCATGTTTTTAATAATTTTTTTGCTTATTTGCTAAGCTAATTTTTTTCAAACATCTCCCAGCTGATATATATATTTTTTTATAGTCATAAGATTATTGTATAATTTAATTTAAATGACAGTCTGTTATATTTAAAAATTATTTGTGTGTGCTATTTAGAGTAGAAAGGAAATTATATATGAAAGATCGCGATCTTCAGGATTCGTTTCTTTTCTGATTCGTATAACTTTCAATTGAAAGTGAAGTTTAAATGGATGATATTAGGCTAGAAGCAGATATTAGTTTAGAAAATGGAAATGTTAATAGGCAAGTTAATTGTCGCAGAAATGAAAGAGATAGGCTCAGGCGAGATGAAATTAATAATCGACAAAATGCTAGAAATGCTGCTCGGCAAGCAGCAAATAATTCAAACCCAAATGAGGAGAGCTTAATTAGGCGAATTGAAAATAATCGTCGCAGAAATGAAAGAGATAGACTTAGGCGAGATGAAATTAATAATCGAAAAAATGCTAGAAATGCTGCTAGATACGAAAGAATGTATTGTATAGCAAGAAGCAATACTATTCCAGATTATAATTATTTAGGAGAAATGAATTATGTTTGTCAGCATTGTGGTGCTAAGAAATTTCCTGATGAAACACATTTTTTATGTTGCCATAATGGAAAGGTAGTTTTGTCGCAACCTTCATCATTTCCACAAGATTTAGAAGATTTATTTAAAGGAAACTATGCAGATAGAAATGCCAATCTGAATTTTTTAAAATATATTAGAAATTATAATGCCTGTCTTTCTTTTGCTTCATTTGAAGCTAATGTAGTTCAACCCATGAACCATGGGCCGCCATGTTTTAGAATATGTGGTCAAGTTTTTCATCGTATAGGTAATCTAAGACCAAATCAAGATGTTCTGCCAACATATTGTCAACTATACATCTATGATCCACTTGCAGCAGTAAATTTTAGAATGCAACAACGTGGTAATGATCTTTGCTTAAATGATTTAATGTTGCGATTGCAAACTATTATTAGTGAAGAGAACCCATTTGCTCTTGCATTTAAAAACATGGCTGAAGTGGAAGATGAAGAAGTTCGTCGAGCAGCTCTAGAAGGTCGCTCAGTGTCAGTTGTAAAAATGTCTTTACTTGAAGGGCAAGATAGACGTCGCTATAATCTCCCTTCACATAACGAAGTTGCAGTTGTATTTGTTGGTGAAGATGGTGCACCACCTGCTTCCAGGGAAGTTGTTATTTACCCAAGAGGTCATCCTCTTAAAACTATATCAAGTTTGTCTGCCAACTTAGATCCTATGGTTTATCCTCTATTTTTTCCGAGGGGTGATGCTGGTTGGCATAATCAATTGGTTCACAACCCTGAGCGTGCTACATTGGTTAGAAATCATGTTACATTATCTCAGTATTACAATTATAAACTTTCAGTTAGACAATTTTTTTCTTCACTCTTTTATGGCAAAAAACTGTTTCAGCAATATGCTGTTGATGCGTATGTTAAAATTGAAGGCCAGCGCCTTGCTTTCATCAGAAATAACCAAAACAAACTGAGAAGCGAGCAGTATGATGTCTTACACGACCATGTAAACAACCTCGGAAATGATCATAATGTTAGACCAGGGCATGTTGTAGTTTTGCCATCAACTTATGTAGGAAGTCCTAGAGCTTTAAAAGAAAACTTTGAAGATGCTATGGCTATAATTAAAAAGTATGGTAAACCAGATCTTTTTATTACTTTCACTTGCAACCCAAAATGGCGCGAGATAACTGAAAATTTATATCCAGGTCAGACAGCAAATGATAGACCTGACTTGGTTATTCGAGTATTTAAACTCAAATTAAATAACCTTCTTAATGACATTTTTAAGCATGGTGTATTAGGGAAAGTTGTAACACATGTTCAGGTTATTGAGTTTCAAAAGCGTGGTTTGCCACATGTTCATATTTTATTTCACTTTGCAAATGATGATAAGCTTGAAACAGCACATGATATCAATAATTTAATATCTGCTGAAATTCCAGATCCGATTGTTAATCGAGACCTTTATGACGTTGTTAAAACTTGCATGATTCACGGTCCATGTGGCATACTGAATCCAAATTCTCCCTGCATGAAAGATGGGGTGTGCAGCAAAAACTATCCTAAAGAATTTAATGCTAACACAGTAGCAGTTCATAATGGTTATCCGCGATATAGACGTCGTGATAATGGTTTGGTTATAAATATTAAAGGTAACAATGTAGATAACCGCTGGGTGGTACCTTACAATCCATGGTTATCAAAGAAATATCAAGCTCACATTAATGTTGAAGCTTGCATGTCTGTTAAGGCTGTTAAATATTTGTACAAATACATATACAAAGGTCACGACTGTGCCAATATTTTAATAAGTGAACAAATTAATCATGATGAAGTAAACACTTTTTTAGATTGTCGTTATGTTAGTGCACCTGAAGCATTGTGGCGAATTTTTGAGTATCCAATAAGTCATATGTCACACACTATTATACACCTTAAAGTTCATCTACCTGAAAATCAGTTAGTGTATTTTAGAGAAGGAGCAGAACAAATGGCTTTAGATCGTGCAGCTCAACGTGATACGCACCTAACAGCATGGTTTAAGTTAAATACTGAAAATGAAAGAGCACATTGCTATTCGTATGTAGACATTCCTTATCACTTTGTATTTGATGATAAACATTGTAAATGGAAGATTAGACAAAGGGGTGGTGGTAAGGTGATAGTAAGAATGTATAAAGTTAATCCAACTGGAGAATTGTTTTTTCTTAGACTGTTACTTTTGCAAGTAAAAGGAGCAACATCTTGGGAGGATGTGCGTACTGTTAATGGTATTGTCCTTGAAACGTTTCGTGAAGCATGTGTTTTGAAAGGTTTGTTGCAAGATGACACTGAATGGCAGAATACTCTTTCTGAGGCGGTTTTAACACATATGCCAAAGCAAATTAGACAGTTGTTTTCAATTATTTTGACCTTTTGTGAACCTGACAATCCTTTACATCTCTGGAATACATACAAAGCTTTTATGATGGAAGATTTTATTCACCACTCAGTCCCACTTCTAATAGCTGAACAAGCTACTCTTCATCAAATTGAGAAGATTATTAATCAAAGTGGTAAAACGCTGGCTGATTACAATCTGCCTGTTGTTGATGAGTTTATAGGCTTAAATCTAGAAAATTTTAATGAAAATGTTCAACAATCTATTGACGAAGCCAATCGAATGAGACTGTTGCTTAATGTCAATCAATTAAATGTATGTAATGCTATCCTTGCTGCACTGAATGAGCAACCAAGTGTAGAAAATCAACATTCTAGATTGTTTTTCATGGATGGACCAGCTGGTAGTGGAAAAACCTTTACTTATAATTATTTGATTGCTGAAACCATAAGTAGGGGCTTTAAATCTGCCACAGCTGCATGGACTGGCATAGCAGCAACTCTTCTTTCAAATGGATCTACATTGCATGGCTTATTCAAACTTCCTGTTCCAATATTAGATAATAGCACATGTAATGTAACTCCTAACTCTATGCACGGGGATTTTTTAAGACAAGTTAGTTTGTTTTTGCTTGATGAACCATCCATGATACCTAAACATGCGTTAAATGCAATTGATAGGTTGTTAAAAGATATTTGCAACAACAACCATCCGTTCGGAGGAAAAATCATTCTTTTTGGTGGTGACTTTAGGCAAATTCTGCCTGTTGTGAAAAGAGGACAACCAGCTGAAATAGTGGAATCGTGTATAAAATGTTCTTTGCATTGGCAATGGGTGCAGAAGTTTGCATTAACTGAAAATATGAGAGTACAAGATGGGGAAGGTGAATTTTCCCAATGGCTATTAAAACTTGGGAATGGAACAATACCTGTCAAAGAAGAGGATCCTTTTAAAGGATGCATTGAAATACCAAATCAGTGCATTATTAGAGAAAATGAATCGATTGTTGAAAAGATTTTTGGAGATGCTGATCAAAATGATTATTCTAAACGTGTGATTTTAACACCAACCAATTTTGATTCATTATCAATCAATGAAGAAGTGCTTGAATGTCTGCCGGGTGAGGTCAAAATTTATTTAAGTGCTGATCAAATTGATACTGATGACCCTAATGAAAGAAATAACTTTCCTGTTGAGTTTTTGAACAGCTTAACTCCTTCAGGTATGCCACCTCATTGTTTAAAATTGAAAATTGGTTGTGTAATTATGCTACTTAGAAATTTAGATCTCAAAGCTGGGTTATGCAATGGTACTCGAATGAAGGTTTGTGTTCTTCAAAATAATTATATTGATGCAGAGGTTTTGACAGGTGTTTCTGGTGGTAAACGGGTTTTTGTTCCTCGAATTCAATTGGCTCCATCAGATTCTAATTTACCTTTTGTTCTAAAACGTCGTCAGTTTCCTGTCAGATTGGCTTATTCAATGACAATTAACAAAAGTCAAGGTCAAACATTTGATAGAGTTGGGGTATATCTCAAAAAACCGTGTTTCTCATGGTCAACTATATGTTGCATGTTCAAGAACTAGAGCATTTAATAGTTTGTTTTTCAAAATTGATAAACATCTCATTTAAGGTATGGTAGGTGAAAAGTGTTACACAAATAATGTTATATTTTCTAATGTTCTTAATTTATAGTCTTTAGATTTTCATTTCGAAAATTTACTGTTTGTAGGTTGTGAGCATATTTTGTATGTATAACTTTATTTATTATTTTAATATTTTTTTTCATAGTTTTGATAAATATATCCTGTCATTTAATATTGTTATAAAATGTGTTTATATGTGTTATATACCACCATATTTGTTTATAGTCGTATATATGTTTAAATTATGTTGTTTCCATGTTTTCAAAGTGGTGTGACTTGGCATTATGTTGAGCAAGATTGATAATCTTGCCAGCCAAGCGGTGTACTTATAGCAGAGGTGTGACTTGGCAGCATTTAGTGCCAGGCAGTGTTACTGCTTTAGAGCTAGGTGTTGTCTAGCCTTTTTTAATTATTCTGGAAACACATAATAATGTCTGTTAATGTTTAGCGTAATGTGTATGAGAGAGTATGCAACCTTGATCTTTAAATCTAGGGTGTTTTAATGTCCTAAGTTTGAAGTAATTGAATAACAAATATTGAATATAAAAACAAATATACTTTATGTATTTATATGTTTAGTAAAAAAATAAATATAGTTAACTTTAATTTGGTTTTCTAATTTTGCCTTTCATATTTTAATTTGGTTAGTTATTTTCGCTGGATTTTAGGATCAAGGGTGTAAATATTCTATTGTTATGTGTTATTGTTGTGCTGTTTTGTGTTGATAGACTACTTGGCTTACCTTCACGTTGGTGTCTATTGTTAAAAATGAATAATAGGTAGTTTCATTATTGGAACTTACTGCTTTTGTTCATTTACTAAAAGCCAAGGCATCATTATGCCAAAAATGCAACTTATATCTTAATTTGATTTTTTTTTTTTTTAGAATTGTTAATCCTTTTGTACTTCGAAACAGATTTTATAGTTAAATTTTCATGTTTAAAATGAACTGTTATTTTAAAATAGGTTACTATAAATAGGTAAATTGATTTTCAGTTTTTATGTGGTGTTTTTTTTTTGTGTGTAATTATGGTATCATAATTCCTTTTTTTTTTTTTTTTTTCTTTAAGATTTACGATTGACGCTGATTTCTTTTTATTGTAAACTTTTGTCAGTTAAAATGATATAAATATATGCAATTAGTTCAATTATTTTTAAAAAGTTTTCTCTATTTTATCTCTAATAATTTGTTGTACCTAATTTAGGGGATCCTTTTAAACGGGGGGTCGCAACTAAAAACCTTTAAAAACATGAATATGGTAGTTTTGCGCATTTGTCAAATATCGAGTTACTTAAATTTTATAAGGTGTTTAATTAATTAGCTTAGTTTGCCTTTGCAACACTTTTGAGGAAAGAAAAAATTCTTATATATGTTAAATTCTTATATATACTAAATTTTTATATATATTAAAAAGAAAAACTCTTTTACATGGAAATCATTGTTTTACATTTTATTATTTTGGTAAAAGGTCTTCATCAAAAACTTCATTTCTCTTAATAAAAATAACTATTCTCCTGGCCACCATTAAAGCAAAAACGGGGAAGGGAGGTCCTTTATTAGTGTCAAAATATTTAAGAGAATTAAATTTCGAGTAACAAAAGGAATTTTTAGTAAATGGTAGCAAATTACCGTTTACCAAAAACTATTGAAACAAAGAGGCCACAATATAAAAATGGTCTGTTGAACAGACTTAACAAGACCCGGGTGCGGTCAACTTGGTTAACAGACATGAAAGTATGTCAGGTCAAAAACTATTTTTACTGTTCTATCACATTTAGCTTCCAAAAATGTGATAGTACAGTAAAAATACTATTTTAAGATTTTTTGGCTCATAAAAGGGATTTAAGACTTAATCGATTTTGGTTTCCTATTAAACCGCAATAAACAACGATTAGAAAGCAATATGGCCCAGACGGAATATGCGACATAAATATCAAATTTGTATTTTACTCATTCACAAAAAATGGAGTTAAGACAAATTGGCTCTCATGTCCAGATATGTTTACTGCACATATTAGTAAATAAACTAATTATTTGCGTAATGAGTTAGACGCATTGTTGAGTTATTTTAGGCATTGATTAAAATTTCTAAACACAATGTAATTAATTGAATATGCTAATCGTAATGTAATTTGTAATAATGTAATGCTAAAGTTAAATGCGCTTTTACTTTTTAGTTACTCTTGGTTGTTTTGTTACGCTTAGTGAAGGACAGGTTTTGTTTGTGCGCTGTTAGTTTTTCTTCTGTTCTGGAATTTTGAGATTGGAATTTCCAGTTATTTAAAAAAGCACGTTTCTATTATATCTGTTCTATTACATCTTATCATATCTTTCAAGTAGGTTATATTCTGTGTTGTAATTAGCGTAAAAATTGCATTATTGTATCGCGCATCAGAAGGAGCGTTGTGCGTGCGTCATATATTTATTGTAAAGAAATTCATTGTACACAATGAATTTTCATTGTACACAATGAATTTGGAAAACATATGTAAATTGTAAAAGCTGAGAAGAAAGGAGAGAATTTTATAAATTGTTATTGTAATGACAACACGGTCATCTTGATTTTACATACTCTTTTATCACTTAAATCGTTTACATTTTTTTTTTATATCTTAATGTCTATTTTTATATTAAATTTGTTTCTTATATTTCTTTTTATTTTTATATCGAATTGATAGAATGTCCCAAATCGTCGATGAAGGTTTGTATGTATTTTGATGTGTGTCATGTTACTGATTCGTATCATGTTAGGTAGTTAGTTCTTAAAGATATGTTTATTTTTAGTCGCTGAATTACTAAGAAGTAAGTTTTGTTCCCTTTTGTTATAATGAAATGTTACAAATTGCAGTTCGTTTATGTTTGTTGATTTAAATTAACTTTACAATAATAAATTGGTTTAGACGAAAATCTATGTAAATTAATTCAATCCAGAAAGATTAAAAATTATTTTAATATTGAAGTAATTAAAGAGGTTTAAGAAAGAATCGAATTCAATATTTGTTTGCTTTTCTGTTTAGATGACAACAGTATAATTGAAGAAAGTAAATTTTAAAAAGGAAAAAAAAACTTTTTAATGTGTTTTTTTTTGAAGTAGGTTTAAAATTTCAGGTTTTTAAAATCTTATATTCTTAAATATTTTATAATTAAAAAATATCTATGTTAAATTTTTAAAATCTTATAATCTTAAATATTTTATAATTAAAAAATATCTATGTTAAATTACACCAGGTTGTAGAAAATAGTTATAGTTTAATGATAAGGTTGTAAACAGTTGGAGCCGATTGAATAGATCAAAGATCGATTTAATCTACTTAACCTACTACCATAGTGAAAATTCACTATCAATTGTTTGTTTTTCTGTTTAGTTGGCAACAATGTAGAGAGAGATAGTAAGTTTTAAAGGATTTATTTTTTTAAAAAGTAACTAAAATGTTTTTTAAAAAAACGTTGTAGACTTTAAAGTAAAATAGTAGGTTTTTATAATTTTTACAATAAGCCCAAGAACTTAGGTCCTACTTAAAATTGTCAGTAATAAAGAGAAGAAATTTAAAATTCTCAATAAGAAAGCTTTTTATTATATTATATCAAGTAAGTTTAATTAAGATTTATTTTCTTTAGTTGATAAAGAAAGAGCTAATAATGGTATTAATTACATTAGTTAAATGAGTTTATTTTTAAAAAGTTAAGTAGATATTTTACCATCTATACATTTAAGTGCTTTGATTATTTAGATACCGAAGTCAAGGAAGAATTAAGTCAGTGTTTTTTGCTATTAGATATTTGTTAACAGGAATTTGTTTATTTGTACTGTAACTGGAATTTTAAAACTTCAAGTACTTAAGCTTTATTTTTTCTTTTAGGAGAGTTGGAAAAAAAACTAAGTATAAATTATATGATTATGATTAGCCCTTTAGCGCCCACCAGGGCTTAAAATTTTCAAAAAACTCCAAAAACTTCAAAAAGCAATTGTTTTAGGGCCTAGATTATGAATTAAAAAATAAAATTTTAAAATTTCACTAGCAAACCCAATTTTGTCATTGTAGCATATGTGATACATATAAATTCAGATAGCATTTTGTGATAGTTTCAAAAAGAGGAAACTCTCTTAAATACTTCTAAAACTTACATGTGTTATTAATTTAAAATAAAATAAACAAATAAGCTTTTATATTCGTAAAAAAACAGGAAAAAACTCTCTTTGAAAATACCTTGTCTGACAGCAATCATCCGATTTTTAAAAAGACAATTTTGATGTGTTTTTAAGTCTTGATTATCTAATTATATTAACCTAGCTAAATCAGATCAACAAAAATATGTTGTAAATATGCTACAAAAGGTGTTTTTGAGATCACTGTGTTGACAGGATGGCCATAAAAGGTTTCTGAAGTTATGTAGCAGATCTGCTACACGGGCGCTAAAGGGTTAGTATAGTTAAGTAAATGAAGTATTTATATCTGTACCTCAAAAGTCCAAGGTCAGTTTTCACACTGTAGAAATTGTCCAGGAGAGAAAAAATAGTAAAATAATTAGTCTTTATTGGCTTATTCTTGATGTTTAAATTTGTTATTTTTTCGTGTTTTATTTAATTTTTCTTGAGGCACATTAAATATATTTTTGAAAAAAATTAAAAATAAAAAATTTAAAAAAGTGAAAAACCATTTCTGAACAATCAACCTTTGTCTTCTGAGGTACAGATACTAAGATTTAAAGTTTATTTTAGTTTATACTTTTGGTTTAGTTTATAGTCAATTTTGGTTTAGTTTTTGTTTGTTTTAGCTTCAGTTGTCTTTTTTCTTACATTAGACAACTTTATGGAGGAAATGAAAGGATTAGGTAAAAAAAATTATAATATATTAATGTAAATATTATTTTATCAATTATTTTGAGGTATATTTTTTATCTTTAGTGTCTGGTAGAAGTACAACTGGTAGGACTGTGTTTTAAATTTTAAGTATTTTTTCTGGAGAAATATGTGTTATAGGTGAAAGAATTATTTAATTTATTAATATTATTAAGATAAATTCAAATATGACATCTTTAAACTTCGCATTTTACTCATTTTTATTAAGATTAAATTTTTTACCAGTTTAACTCTTTTTTATTTTTTTTATTTTTTAAACATTTTTAGCATCCTCTTCATCCTGTGAAAATGGTGAGGATATGCTTTATATTTTGATTATATAAAATTGCAAATATTTTTAATTTTTATTATATCCTTCTATTTGTAATTTTAGATCCGTTAACTTTTGAGCAGTATAAAAGATATCGCTCCCAACACCCAGGGCCTCTCTCGGAGAGGTCCTTTAATAAGTGGCGTACCAATGGCGGTATAGATGAGCCATCCTTTAAATGGAGGGCCCATCCATACCGGGGTGTTGGGAGACACCGAAGAAAAAACAGCAACCAAAAGGTTGTAAATGTCTTCTATCAGTGAAGATATTTATAACCTTTTTGTTGCCGCTTTTTTCACTTTTTTTTTATTATTGTAATTTTTTATTAATTTTCTTTAATAAAATATTTTGTTTATATGGTTTGTTTTTGTCTTTTTTAATTAAAATTTTATTTTTACCAATTAAACTTATTAATTAAACTTAGATATAGTTAACTTGAACCATTACGCAATCAGCATAACATGATATCATAAAATCACATTCTTTATAATGTAACATTCTTCATAATATAACAATATTTTGTTAAAAATAATTCATTGGTAGTTTAATTTATTGAACTCTCTGCTTTTAAAATTTTCTATAAGCCAAGACAATATGTTTTGCTATATAAATGCAATTTATTTATATCTCAATTTGATTTTATCTTTTTTTATCGATTTATTGTTAGGCTATTTGAAGCATTAGTTATTTTGTTTTTTAGTATTTTAAATCTATTGTAATGTCTTTTAAATTAAACTAAATACTACTAAAAGCCAACATGAAATAACGTCATAAAACAACACCGACAAGCTGCATGACAGTAGCTTAAGTACAACAACAGGTTACCGAAACTCAGGTATATTGTCTTTCAGTTTGTTTGGTTTTTTTTTTCTTTCTCTCCCTCTCTCTTCATTCTATGTCTACTTATATTTTACAATTTTTTATTTAGGCTTATCGTATGACGCATTAATGCAATAAAAAAGATGAAAGTTTACATATTTTTAAATTTTTTATACACAGATGTGTATATACGAGATATACGATATATACGAGATGTTTGATTGTAAATTAACTTTTTTTTGTTTAAAACGTATTTGTACTCAATTGCTTAGTTATTTTTTATAAATTTATTAAGTAATGTGTATTTAACGTTTTAAAGTCGATTTCCTTTGTTAAAGAAACATGTAACAAGTAGCTACTAAATAATTAATAAATCAAGTATAAATTACGTTCCTTTTACGTTAATGTGATTAAATAAACTACATGATATAAAAATATAACAATATTTCCGATTTATTTTTTCGTCAATTTAAAGCATGTTGATGCGTTATTATTTTGTGTTAGTAACTAAAAACGCAATATGTTGAATTAAGTAATGTAGAGGAAAATGGTTTTGCCCTACTCTGATATGACTCATCTCATGTAAATTACGAAAATAATGTTAAATAATTGGTAAATTATTTTACCTCCGCAAATTTTTTATTTTCTTTTCACAGATGGTTTAATCTTTACAATTTAAAGGGCAAAACCTTAACTAATACCCTAAAAGGGTATTAGTTAAGGTGTTGCAACTTAAAAATTGTGGAAAACAGCCACTATAAATTAAGTAACAGACCGACCAAAACCCGTATTACGGGTTGCTTTTTGCTAGTCAAACATAATTTTAGTTATTGTTATCAATTTGTTTAAAGAAACCGAGTTTAAACTTATCTGACATTCTTTTTTTTATTTTTATTGATGCGTCTTATTCAATTGAAACTTTGTTTTTTATGTAGTTAAATTTAGCATTTAAAGAGATTATATATTTATTAAGATTTATTATTTTATGAGATCATTCTTTAACATTTTATGGCGCAATCATATCAATTTGTATATTTAAGAAAATATTTAGGGGGAACTAATAACACGGAGGAAATTTTATTTCGCAGATGGAGGAAAAAATTATACAAGGGGGGAAATATAATTTCGAAATAAATTTTCCCCCCGGAAAGTATATTTCGGCCGGGGGGAAGCTTTATAATGGGGAATATTTATTTCGTGACACCGGCGTGGTGCAAAACGACCATTGAAATTGGTTGGCAACAATGAAAAAATCCATTATGCAGTTGGAAATTGCATCAATGCTGCTGGTAATCGTCTTGCTCCATATATTATTTTAAATCAAAAAAACGCCTGTACAGAAACTGGTGCTTAAGTGGTCCAGACGATGCCGTTTACGCCATATCTCCATCCGGATGGATGGAAGATAAGCAATTTGTGAATTGGCTCACTGGCGTATATGTTCCTGCCATTAAAAAAATTCCAGGTAATTAGTTTAATCTTTACTTTAATCAATTAATTACTTAATTAAATATATCTAGTTATAGCTATCCAATTATAGGCATTCATATTTTAGTCGTAGATGGACATGTGACACATGTCACCTATAGGGTCGTACTTATTTGTATCAAAAAAAATATCTTGTTAACTTGCTTACCAGCTCATTCGTCACACATTCTGCAGCCACTAGATGTCGGTGTTTATTGTCATATCAAAAGAGTTTGGCGCAAATTACTTCAACTGTTTTATACAGAGACAAAGTTCAGCAACTTATCAAAAGAATGTTTTAGCCAATTGCAAGCAAAACCTTTTAGCTCTGGTGAAGTTTTTACACGCACCCAAATAGTTAGTAAATTTCAGAATACTGTCTTGTTTCCACTCGACATCAGTAAAATCGATCAGTCAAAATTGCAAATTGCTAATACGTTTGAAACATCGTCGTCTCAACCTGAGCCTTCATCATCTCAACCCCAAGAATCTATGAAAGTACCACAACCACTACTAGCACCAGGAACTACACCATCTCAGCCACTGCTATCTGAATCTATATCAACAACATCTAGCATCAGTATGTGTTGCATAGCATCAGTTTCAAAGTCACCTCCAAAGCCAACTCGCCTGCAAACAGCCTTCAATAGTCTAGTAACTCCGGCTATTCAAAAGGAAATTCAAAAAGAGGTTGAAAAACAATTGCAATCGGCCCAATCGCTTGCAGCAGCTTTGCAACAAATGATTCACATCCAACACGTTGACACAAAAAAATGAAAAAATGTAGATGTACCAAGGTTCGATGGGGAGTGTCTCAGTAAACCTGAAATACTCGAAAGATTGAATGATGCTGAGAGTAAAAAAGCAGCAAAGCAAGCTAAAAAAAACGTAAGCTAAGCTTTAATGACGAGCAGCAAATAAATCAAGCAACAATAGCAACTCCAACAACAATAACAGCTGCAAACCAAATGAAGTGTAAAAAGTGCCGTAAAGTTTTAGGCGAGGCTTCAACAAGTCAATACTTGGAATGGTATCAGTGTAAAAATTCGAAATGTAAGGCTTGGCTTTGTCAAACATGCATACCAAAGCGATATGTAAAAGGCGCTGAGTTTTATTGCACCAAAAAGTGCCGCACAAGTGACAATTCAGCTCAACCTCTAGTACCTCTCTACGACTCAACATCATCACAAAAATAAAGTTTTTTTTATTTGGTTGTTTTTAATTGTTGTTATTGGTTGTTTTTTAAATTGTTATTATTGGTAGCTTTTTGTTTTTTTTTTAGTTAAGTGTTGTTTTCGTTACACATAGATCTGCGCATTTCATTCTCCCCGAATGTGAGGGTAGAAAGAAATAACTTTTTTTTTCAATTAAATAAAGTTTCTTAAAAAACTAAAAACTTTTTTGACTTGATTTGTATATATTTAAATAAAGCTCAAATTTCTCTACAACTTTAGACAAAAAAAAAATTAAAAATTTTTTTCCCTTAAAAAAAAATTAATTAAAATTCTTAACTATTTCATTTGACCCCATTTTACTCTATTTAATTTTAAAAAGAATTTTTTTTAGTTAAAACTTTGCGAGCTTTTAAAATTTTAGAAAAATTCAAAAACTTTGATAAACTTTGGAAAAAGGAAAAAAACAAAAGGGTTAAAAAAACCGGAAGTGGGGAATGTGATATATTTTAATGTCACTTATTTCCAGTTCAATCTGGATCGCAACCAGCCTGACAAAATTCAGCTGCTCAGAGTTTTAAATCTATTGCACCTATATTTATTATATTTATTTACTTTACACGATGTTCCTTTAACAAAAAATGTTTTTTTCCAGTGGCCATTGAAATGTGTATTTGATATAGTTAAACAGTAAAAAAAAATCTCCAAGGAAAATGTTTGGTTGAGTAGGACTTGATTACAAATGTGATTGCGTGAATTTGAAAATGTTCGCTAAATTCACAAACCGAAAACTGCACTCGGAAAATGTGTCGATCTCATCGAAATGAAATTTCTTATTGTTTTACAATCTCATCTGCCATACATATACAAGATCACTATTCATTTGGTGCTGTTTTTGATGTAATATAACTGCTTCAGTATGGCAACAAAAATAGTTGATTTTAATTATTCTTTTAGATTTAGATATTCAAGAAATTTTCAACAAAAAAAATATTCTTTATATAGTTGAAGTAAGCGCTATTGCACTCTTCCCCCCCCCCCCCCATTTTTTCTCTAGTTTTGTTTTTAAGTTATCTTTTAAAAGCATTATCAACCTTTTTTTTTTTTTTAATAAAGATTTAGAATAATAAAGCATTATACGAACTTTTTCATGCTAATGCCAATCCTGACAAGTTTAATTATAGAGATGGGATGGGAGATCTTGCCCCATCCGCCATATTCTCTAGACAACGCTAAGTCACCTTTTCCGTGCCCTGCAATTCACGTCAGAGAAGTACTTCAAAGATGTACGCGAACTCCAACTTTACATTCATAAACTCTTCAAGGCGCAACCACTTAATTTTATCAGGGATGAGACTCATTCCTTTGCTAGTAAATAGAGAATTGTTGTTGATAATAATGGCGATTACATCGCAGATTGATAGTTTTAATTCAGAGGATGGTAATGATTTAAACCATTTCATGAAAGTGCGAAAGAACTTTCATGAAACTTAATCATTTGATAATGATATTGGATACATGTATGTGTGTATGTTTATATGTACATGGTATTTATATATGTGGTAGAACAATAAAAACAAAAATTAGTGATAACGACATTTTTTTAATAACGTAGATTTATAAAAGAACTTTAAAAATGCCAAATCATTACATGAAACTAAAAAGCTTGAATGATGCAGAAATAAAGAATCAATTTTCGGTCAATGCCAAACCTAAAGCTGAACGAATTGAAGAAGAAAAAAGAAAAAAAGTTAAGACAACTGTTTCTTTATCAATAATTAAGTGGATTTTTACAGTGTTTTTGTTTTTTGGAACATTAATTTGCTTAATTGGAAGCAAACTTTCCCTAGTGTTTATTTCTCAAAGATTACAAAAAGCAAAGTTTTTTAGCAAAACACAAGATCATCCACAGCACTCTTGCGAAGATGACAATTGCACTTCAGAAACTGCATTTGTAATGGTGGTTTTGATTATGATGATTCCACATGGTATAACATTTGTAAAAGTTCTTTTTAGTTCAGCGTTTTCAAATGAAGAAGTATGGCCCAAATGCTCAGCTGTTTTGTGGGTAATCTTTGAGTTTGAAAGTTTATTTATCTGTTTTGAATTTTCAATAGCTGGTCCATAAAATTGATTTCCATTTGTTTAGGGTATTTTAAGTGCAGTTCTTGAAGTTATTGGTATCTCTCTGTTTACCCTTGTACTTGTTTCGTCGAGTGAAGATCTGGGTCAGGCAACTCTCTTCATGAACGGAATATTTATCTTCCAGGGGGGTCGACAGTTAATCAAGGAGTTCCTTACTTCATCTATAAAAGCGAAGAAAAAAACTTTTAAAGTATACACGTATCTAGAAAGTGAAGAGGTTAAAACAAAACAAGCGAAACAGTTTAGATGGGGGAAAATAGCTGGTTATAGTTTAGGAATATTATGCGGTGTAGGTGGTATCGTTTATGCTGTTTGTTTGGTAAGTTATCTTTAAAACGCCAAATGCAAACATTCAACATGTTTGAAGTTCAGTAATTTAAGGTAATCATTAAAAAGTAATAAAACTTCCAATGTTTAAAGTTGCTTTTTTTGTTTTACTTTTGCAGTCAAGTTCAAGGGTTTTGCAAATAACACTCCCCATCTGCATTATTCTCTTGTCTATCGCATGGTCTCCAAAAATCTTTCAACTCCAAACTATGGCATACATACACAAAACAGAACACATGGAAAGCATGCCGAATATTGAAGAACAGGGAAGCTCCTCGATCAATAATTCAAGTACCTTTCCCGGAGAAGCAGTTCAAAATTTGTCAGTTGAGCAGAATGGAAGGAATCGGATGACTCTTATTTCATCAGCCCTGAAACTAGTTTTGACACCTTTGTTTGCTTTTTTGATCAACTACTTACTTGGTGTTACAAATATTCAAGACCCAGTGCAAAGCTTAAAGCAAGGCTTCAAGCTTTTTGGCTCTGATGCCGGAGACAAACTGCTTGCTATGTTTGTTACAAACTTAGTAACAAGTTTTGTTGGTTCTTTTTTTTGCTACTTGTCGTGTTCAATGAACTTGCAGAAGATTTGCTTTTTTACTCCTCTGCTCTTCTCGACTCCAGTTTCTATTTGCTTGGTTTTGAGCGGAATGTGCGAGTCTGTTTCAGGGCTTTGTCATTTTGAGAGTTCCCAAAAAAACCTGCAAGAAACAATCATTATTGGGCTTCTGTTATGGTTGTCACAAGTTTTGATCATAAATATACAAGTGTTGAAGTCACAAGAATTTCTGATGGCAAGAGAACAATCGTTATTTTGGTTGCCAACCTATAACGGTATATCTTAGTTAGGGTGACACTCAATGACCCAAAGTATATTTACAAAACCATTTTCCTAGTTCTACTCTCTCACTCATTTTTCCTGGTTCTACTCTCTCACTCTGCTATGTGACTTATGTTAACTATGCCAGTTTTATTCAGATTTCTTAATAGCTTGATAGGTAACATTATTTCCATGGGTGCATTTGTGGTGATAAAATATTGTGTAATAGAAGTTTTTTTCGCCAAAGTAAATGAACTGTTCAGTAAGAAATGTTCCCTTTTGGCTCTTGTTCATATTCATTTTATCTGTTTACAGACTGGATTTTCTTGTTTAGAAAAAAAAACTATCATTATTTATTCTAGTTACATAGTGTTTATTGCCTGGTTACATCAGACAAATAAATGAGATTGTGACATTTTCAGTTGATGTTTGCGTCAAACTGATTATGTTATAGTATTAGAACAGGCCCCATACAAGTTTTGTAATAGTTTTATTTACTTGTATTAACTAGTAGATATTATATTACATTGAATTTGTTCTCCTATTTCTTATTACATTCTAGAGTGAGATGATGATTAAAGTTATAAACTTTGTTTTTGAGTGACACCCTACTCTATTATCTTACTTTTTTTTAAAAAAATAAATGATACATGTTTGTTATTTTGTTGAGTTTAAATATTATATTTTGTTTTATTTGTTAAAAAAAAAAAAAGGTTGCCTTAAATATCTTTCTTTATATAAATTTACAATGTAAACATTAGAACTTTTTAGTATTATGATTTCACAATATACTTTTAGGCTGTCTGTTAGAACAACATGTTCTATGTAACCGCAAAAATGAATTCACTGATGAGCAGTATTTGAATTATCATGAGGTTGTCAAACAAAGTCATATTTTCATTTGCACTACAATGTATCATGAGGCTGATTACGAAATGGAACAGCTACTTCAGTCACTTGCTAGAATTGATCAAGCCAGCGGTGATTGTAAAAGGCAGTTTGAGGCACATATTTTTTTTGACGACGGGGTTCGAGGTACACATTTCATAATGAAGTTGAGAAGAATTTGAATGAGTTAAATGTGTTGAGGGTGTTTTTGAAATTTAAGATTTTCTTTACATATAGGCGATGTTGTGAAAGTTTATGCCTTGCAGTTGTTGTCGCTTTTAAAGGGAACCATGGGTATTGAACCTGGGAAGGCATGTAAGCTGGAAACACCCTATGGGCTTCAATTAAAATGGCGGTTACCTAATGGAATGCCGTTTATTATTCATTTGAAAGACAATTTTAAGGTAAAAAAGAGATTTTTTAGAATAAAGCTTTTGATACTTTGTGAAACAAAGGTGCAAATAAATTTTCTAATTTGGTACTAAAAGTACTGCCTACTGTTACTACTTTAGTAAAAAGGGTTTTTTTGTGAGCAACTACAGCATGTAGAAATTGTAAAGTTGAAAAACTTATGTTTTTAGGTAAAATCCAAAAAAAGGTGGAGTCAAGTGATGTACATGTCTTATGTACTTGATTTTAAAATCAATCAAGGTAATCAAGACAATATTGCTTTTTCCTTTTAGTTTTCAAAAATGTTTTTGTCTGTATTATTTAAATGTTAAAAAACTACTTTTTACAGCAAATACGAGTGATGATCTCACGTTTATTCTTGCAACAGACGCTGATGTAATGTTTACTCCTAATGATGTAATGGCACTGATGGATTTTATGAGTAGAAATCCAAAAGTTGGAGCAGTTTGCGGAAGAACTCATCCACTGGGGTCAGGACCAATGGTTTGGTACCAAATATTTGACTATGCAATCGGTCATTGGTTGTTAAAGGCATGCTTATAAAAGAGACTTTTATGGATTTTAATTTTGTTTGCAGTTTAAGCGAACAGCTCTAGATATACAGTGTGCCAAATCAAAATTGCAAAGACATTTATAGCAATAGATATTGAATTTTTTTTTTGATCACATTTTATGTAATATAATTGGATGAACTGAAAATCCTGTTATCTTCAGCAAAAAGCAGGTGAGAATCAGTTTAAATTGTTTTATTACTGTTTTAAAACAGTTTGAAGTTAATAGCTGCCCAAGATAATTGCAAAACAAAAACAGTGTAATTTTAATAACTTTTTTCAATGTTTCATGAACTTTTACTTTTTAAATCAATGGAAATTGGAAAATGATACAGAATTACGAGTTAACAATTTTTTCACATTTTATAAAAGGATGGGAAGGGGAGATGCACTGGACTGTAGTCCAATGTAATTTAGTAACAGATTTGCCAACTGCGCAGGATCTTGAATAATGAGAAGGTTCAAAATGTTTTGAATTTAGAGTTTCTTAAGGAGGACAAAATGCAATAAGAAAGACAAAAAAACTCCTTAATATTATCTTACAAATGAAGAAGGATGGATACTAGTCTGCAAGATGTTTATCTGTACTGGTTTTAAAGTAGTCACTATTCTGTGCAGATTAAGCAGGCTATACAAACTTTGTATTTTTTTTTAGTTTAAAAGGGACAGTTGAGTTAAAGGAGAATATTACAGCAGAATGGAATAGCCATAAAAAAAAACAACTACAAATTGGTTCTCTTAAAGTGTTAATCATGAGCCATTTGTGCCTAAGAAAATATTGTCATCACTTCATTTGAATTTAGGATTGATATAACAATTTGTGAAAACCTAAACTAAAAAATGGTTGTGACAAAAAAGTTGGTGGAATCTATGTCAAGATGTTCAAAAGTTGTTTTCGGGGCCGATGGAGTTTTTTAATAAAAAGTCATTGACAGTAAAAAATCATTGCTCCAATTCATATTTAGCACTTTAACTTTTAGCAGTATACATTGGAAAGAAAAAAAATGTGAAATTAGAGTTTGTAAAAACAAAATAAAATATTGAACAAACTTTTTTTTTCTAATTCAAAACCTTTTCACAAAAAATAATGTGTTAGTTATTTTTTATTAGTTCAAGTATAAAGAATAAAAATCGTTTGCAGCAATTTTTATTTTGCACACTGTAGTCACAATCTCGCTCAGAAACGTTCTTTAAAAAGATCTTTTTATAAACATGAAAGTTTGCAAACTTCTTGCACAATTGTTTAAAAAGATTTTGTTTAGGTTGCTGATCATGTATATGGCTCTGTTTTGTGTTCTCCTGGATGTTTCAGTGTTTATCGTGCTACTGCTGTGAGAGATGTTCTTCCTCAGTATGCAACCGGTGTAAATTGTGCCATGGATTTTTTAATGAAAGACATGGGTACACTTGCTTTCTCTTTAATAGTTTTTCTGTTCAATTAACTTTGTTTGGTAATATTACATTTGAGTGTAACATTACATTTGAATGTGTTAGTTCGTCACATTTGATTATTGGTTTAAGAAAGTTTGTGTTAATTTGAATAAAATTTGATGCTAGGTGAGGATCGTTGGTTCTGCACATTGATGATAGAGGCAGGCTGGAAGTTGGAATACTGTGCCACTGCTGAAAACTCTACTTACTGCCCGGATAATTTCGATGAGTTTTTTAAACAGAGACGAAGATGGGGACCATCAACACTTGCAAATTCACTTGTTGTAATAAATGAGCAGAAAAGGCTTCGTGAGAATAACAATGCTATTAACTTCTTTTTCATAACCTATCAAGGAGTTTTGTTAATATCAAGCGTAATTGGGTGAGTTCTTATGGTGTAGTTTTTTCTTTTCTTTTTTCTGTTCTTTCTGCAACCACTAAAATCTGTTTATTGGAACTTTTGTTTTGCCTAAACAAAGTCTAATAATCTGAAAATGTTTTAACTTTGTTTTAGTAGTTGAGACTTAAAACTACCAACTTAGTTACCAACCTTACTAACACATGTTTTAATTTAGTCCTTCAACTGTGCTTCTTGTTGTTGCTGGGGGGCTTCAGTATGCATTCCCTTACTCTGTTAACATGGTGGTTGTATTGATATTGTTGTTAATAGTAACAATCTTATTTACAGTGGTTTGTTTATTCTGTAAGCAAGAAACCCAGTTAATGGTTGCAAAGTTTCTGACACTTATGTTTGCAATTATCATGTCTGTTGCCATCGTTGGTATTATTCATCAGGTTTGATTTTCGCATGTTTTCGTATTATCCACTAAAAATATTTTATTTTATTTTTTCTTTGGTAAGAAATACTTTGATTTGATCTATAGCTTTTGTGGCTTTTAATGATTGTAAATGATTAAAATCAGCAAAAATAAAACAAATGAATTTAACACATTGACTGCCAGTTATGAGATAACTCATAGATTGTGGTCTTTTCTAGGATGCCAACTACGAGTTATCTTGTCCTATGTTTATTGGCCATTTTTGTGCAGTTACAATTAAACATTATTTAAACATCAAAATATATCATTGCTAATATTGATATATGGCTTCTGGGAAAAGAAAAGAAAATCAATGCTGGCTTGCATGAACAAAAAATTTGTTAAGAAGCGAACAAAAATTGTATTTATAAAAATTAGTTCAAATTCAAAAGATAAATTAATATTTTATTGTTTTTGGAACTTCTTAAAACAATCTTCCACACAAAAGGCTTATCTTTACAGACTGGACAGAAGTAACACGTTTCTCAGCGTTTTTTTTGCTTGGGTACATATATGATATGACTTTGTTGGGCACTCTTTTCTTCTTGGTAGGTGGCAGACTCTCTAAAAATGGAGTTCTTGCAAATTTAGTTTTTTTGAAACTTGTTGAAATCCTTCTCCAATCAACACGATGACGAATTCTTCTTTAAACTCTATTAGTTTTATGTTAGAGGAAGTTACTTTTTGAAAAATATTGTGAGCATTGGTATATATATCTTTATAATATGTAATGAAACCTTTTTGGGCCATCTAATAGACCTTCTTATAGATGAGTAGTAGGAAAACATTTAATCTAATTGGTCAATGCCAGGCATTCCATTATTGTAATCTCAAATTGTATTCGGTTTCATAGAAATTTTTTGATTGCAACTACACACATCTAATATTTTAACAGCATGCATTTTTAAAATGCTAAGGACATATCGTTTGTCTTTCCATTTGCATACAGTAACAGGACCATTTTGCTACCAAATACAAAATACAATTCCCTTTTCATCTGTTTGCGATTTACCACATCTCCAGGGTTTCCTTTTCTATTTTTTGTAGGGTTCCACACACATAAGTTTTTCGTGTATTTAGCAGTTTTGTAAGAGTAACAGAGTTATAAAAATTATCCATGTAAACTGTGTATCCTTTATCAAGATAGTTCTCAAGTAAATGTAAAACAATGTCACTAGTGTGACTTGCATTATTGTCAGTTTCCTTAGATTTTTTGCTATAAATCTTTATTTTCATTACAATACTGTTGGACTTACATAGTTCATACAGTTTGATACCATAGTTAAGTTTTTTATTTTTTTATGTATTGGCGGAAAAGCAATCTTCTTCACCATAGCATCATGGATTCGTCAATACAAATATTTTTATCTGGTACATAGCTTTGACACAATATTATTGAAATGATTTAGTATTGGTCTCACCTTGTATATAAGTAACAACTGGAATCGATTTCGACTTATATGTGAGCACCAAAAGTTTACATTATGTATTTGTTTGTGCTTCAGTAATGTTCGATTGATGGAAAAGTGAAAGGTCCCATTTGCAACAAAAGTCCAATAAAAACTTTCATCTCTGCAGCACTAACATCTTGCCACTTGGATAACCTATAAATTTTTTTTATTGCTTTGCGTTCCTCAGTTGCTTGCACAGCATATAAATTATGTTTGTTCCACCAGTAATGCAAGAAATTCATCCAAAAATAATAAGCGTTTGTACTGTAAAATTTGCCGTATCCAATCTCACACTAATATTTTCTTGGAAAATAAATAATTCAGGATTTTGTCTAATTTCTGTCCACAAATTATCATTTGCAATTGATGTTGTTGCGTGAGAATCATTGTTATTATCTTCAGATTCAGGATCAACTTTCGGAGACAACTTCATCTTCAATATCACTTGAATTGTCAGAAGGTTCATAATTGCCATCCTCACCCAACATCCCATCAAGTTCTGAATCACTTAGATTTGCGTAACACTCAATTTCTTTTTGAGTCAGTGGTCTTTTCTTATCCATATTGGGTTCTTGATAATTTAATTATATCAATAATTATAAAACTAAACACTCAATAAAAATGTAAATGTGATGTACTCAACAATTTCTAAAACACTACCACTGTACACCATGTGTTAGCAGGCAAGAAACACACATCTCTTCTTGTGCAGGAAAATGAAGGGAGTTTAGTTACTGTATACTGCGACATTACTGATGAATACGGATGCGTATCTATGATTCTTGCATGTCTGTGTACAAATTAACTTGTAGATGGCTTCCGCAAAGAGATTTCTGTTACACTGAGATAAATCCTATGACCTTTTTTTTTATTATTATTATTATTGTTTTTTTTTTTTTTATAAAAAAAAACACATTTTTATGCTTTTTGATGATAACTGGGCACTAGAATTTGAGTTTTTAATATGTGATAAAATCAAATTGTCATATTTGGCCAGATTTCTGAAAATTGCAATGGCAGTCAATGTGCTAATATGAGAACAATTTTAGAATGTTTTTTAAGATGAATATGTTTGACTTAAGTTTATTAAATTAGTTTAACTAGATTAAATGTATTTAGTACCTTTACTAGATTAAATGTATTTTTTGTAAGGTTAAGTATATTTTGCTTATAGTAATTGATTGTTTTTATTCTTTTTCAGATTGTTGATGATGTGAGCAACTACATTACTCCTCCTACTCCATCTCCACCACCACCTACCCCTTGGCATCTAAGTCCAAATGTTACTGCTCCTCCTATGAGCACAACAATGGCTCCATCATTAAGAAATCCATACATATTTAGCCCATCAACATGGTATTTATTTATTATATCATCAATATTTATCGTTACTGCAGCGTTACATGGTTCAGAGGGTTTATATGTTTTCCATGGAGTTTGGTATTTACTGTGTCTGCCATCTGGGTATTTGCTTCTCACTATATATTCTGTGTGCAACCTTACTGATAGGAGTTGGGGTAAGCTTTCAGGAGTTGATATGCTTGATACTGTATTTGTAAACTGTTTTTACACTTCTCTGTATTTTTACATGTAAAGGGACAAGAGAGGGCAAGTCTCAAAGTCAGGTTTCGGGGATGACAACATTTGATAAAATAAAGTATTACTTTCAATATATATTCTGGTGTTGCATACCTCCCCACTTACGTAAAACCTCAGTACTCGATAAAAAAGAGAACAATGAGAAAGAAGAAGAGCCTAAATCAATTAAAGAGGTCTTTTTATAATTTTTACTGGATTTACAGTCACTTTTGTTTGACTTTTTTTTTTTTGTTTTTTTTTTTGCATCAAATAAATGTTTTTGTATGTAAAGGTCTATTATATCTGTTATAATTATCTGATGAAGCCCAATCTTTAAATCGTTGTTATTCTTTTTAAACAAGTCTCCTGAAACAGATACGAGTTATGATAGCGACAGTGCACGCAGCGATGACAGAAATACACAAAGTAGTGAAAATGTTGATCAACCAGAACAAAAGTCTATTTTGAAGATTAAAACCGAAGGTTAGATTTAATTGCCTTGCATATTTGAGATGTTCTTCTCTTTTTCAATGTCTTTTTGAATTAAAAAGCTAGTATGTTATGTAGAGGTTCGAATGAAAAAAGGATTTCGCTTCCCTGGCCAACCTCAAGACAAAGGTGTTAAGTTTGTGGGAGCACTACCTCGTGTGCATGCTTCATCGTCTATTGAGGATTGGTTACCCTCTGAATATCAAGTAATGATTTTTCACTGTCATTTATTTTGCTGTCTGTGTGACTACTTCTTAATGTTGATTATTTTCTTTTAGTGCTATGTGAACAATTTTCGAAGTCATGGCTATGAAAATGTGTCATTCATAGCAGGCTGTATGAAAGAACAGGTCAGGCTAGTAACCTTATTTGCTTTTGTTGTGTGTTAGCACCTTGGAAACATTTTGGTTTCCTTTAGGATTTAGTAAAAATCGGTATTACTAACCATGGACATCGCAAAAGACTTATACGTGTTATAGAAAGCCTACCTCCTGAAGAGCTGTTACAGGAGGTTCCGGTGAGATATTTTTTGTGTTTTTTCAAAGACTTTGTTATTCTATAGAGCTTTTAATAATGCAATTAAAGCAGGCTTGATTATTATGTTATTGTCACTTTTTATTTGAAAAATACCAAAATGATAAATTGGATAAATTTCATAACATCCACAGTTTGCAACCATAACTCAAAATGATAAAACAAAAAGGTTAAGCAAAATGTATCAAACTTTTCAGTTTTAAAATGATAGCATTCATCTAACAGTTTGATTTGATCAGAAAGGTGTATCCTTTAGCTGCTTGTGATAGCAGTTTGTCCTGTATTAACTCTAATATAGTTGCACATTTTTTTCAAAACTACCTGTGTTATTTTTGAAGTCATCTAAGCTCTCCAGAAAATTTTTCTTCTTTGAAAATGCATTATTACCAGTTTACAGATGTCTGACTCCTGTCTACCTAATTTTGAATGACTGAATTCTTGATGAGATTCTACCTGTTTTAATGACTGAATTCTTGATGAACACTATTAGTGCAATATCTTAAATATGTCTGATCCTGATAATAAACATCTTTTATTAGTTTGATAATATTTTTGGATACCACACTTATATACTCCATCTGTGAAGTTTTCCTTGAGCAATTTGAACATGATACATATCTTCGCATATCTTCAAGTTAATTACACAAAAGTTACAAATTAAAATTTTGTAATTTAAATGAGTTATATGAAGTAAATCAACAAATTTTTTTCATTATCAAATTTCTATCTTGGAAACTGAAATAGATACTGAGTACCCAGGTATCTATTTCAGTTTCCAAGAAAGAATTTGTTAATTTGTTAGATTTTGTTTTAAGTAAAGGAATAAACTTCTCACTTTCAAAATAAATAATTTTATTTTTTTCACTGCACTTGGCTGGGTACCCAAGTATCCAGTTATTGAATGAATGGTGAAAGTTTGGTTATTGACTGGACAGTTAAAAATACATTTAAGTAAATTTGTTCAAAAATTGTATTGGGCTAGAAATATTTTATGTTTCATTTGCTCTTAAATAAAAGATGTTCTAAAAATAATTTATTAGGAAAATGTAGAGGATTGGCTGACAAATTTGGGTCTAGAAGACTATTGGGAAAAATTCTCAGAAAATTCTTACACTGAACCCCGTGACCTGGCTGATATCAAGTACTTAAGTCGTGAAGCAATCATGTCTCTCTTCAATATTCAGAAAGAGGGTCATATTAGACGACTGTTGAAAGCTGTGTCAGCACTTCAGTATCCTACTAAAGGTATCTGTTCTTATTTTTGTATGTTCAGAGTTGTGTAAGGTTGAGTCTGATTATCCAGGCTAACTAAATAATGTTTTTTATGATAATTTGGGAACAAAAGAGCATGGCAATACTTTTGAAACTTAACAATCTTGACTCCTTTGCTAATATTTACTTTTTTTATTCTTTTTAAAAAAATCCCTTTAAGTTTCCCTTTAAAAAAACGCTATTTATAACTTTTTCTATGATGCTGATGACTAACTCTCCTGCTCAATAAACTGTAGCTTTTTGAAAATAATTTTCTTCCAGCTCAAACTCTTATTCGTGAAGCAAGAAAAGCAATCTCATCAGAAACTACAAAGAGTTTAAAAGATGATAATGCTGATGATGGGGCAGAGTATTATTTCTGGGATACTTTAAGGAGTATTTGTTTATTACCTGAACAAGCAGCATTCAATTCGAGCGGTATGACGCTTTGCAAAATACAAATAGTTATTTACACAAAGAACTATTTACATAAATATTTAAAAATTTTTATATTTACATAAAGTAGTTAAGCAACACGTGAGATTAATGGATTTTTGTTTCTTTTTTTTGATAGGAGAGCTGGTTGAGAAACTGAGTGATTTGCGTGACACGTCACTACTTATGATGGGAATCTCAAACGTACTCTGGCTGACATTTATGATCACTATCATGGATCAAGGAAAATCTCTTAATGTGCTTGGAACTTCGTTTGCCAGTTTTGCGTTCTTAGTAGTGTATAGCGTCGTTTTGGTTTTTCAGTTCATCTCAATGATTATCCACAGGTATTTAGTTTTTGAAATTATATCAAGTAAAAAAAAAAATATGAAAGTAGTTTTTTTTTTCCTTTCTAACATTTTAACTTGTTTGCTTTATTAGTTGTAATAGATAATTTTATGTTAGTTAATTGTTAGTAAAATGTTTTTCAAACCTGGTGTTCTTCTTCGGAAGAGTTCATCTTATTTTTGTTGTTGCTTTTTGAAAAATCTTAAACAATTCTAGGCTTGAAGCTGCATTACATTACATAGCAAGAGCCCCATTTAAACCTGGTCATTTTAAATCAAATTGGGCGTGGCGTGACGATGATCTTCCCGCTCCACCAAATCAAGAAGTATTGGAAAGTATTAGGAGAAAAAGGCGAAGGCCAACTAACGAATCAAATTTGAGCGCCGAGAGAATGAGACATTTCTCGCTGGTTAATTAAATCATAGTGACATATATAATGTTGTTTTATAAATAAGTTTTGTAAATAATGGTTTCTATTTTTCGAGTTTCACGCTTTTTTTCATGAAAATTTTTAATAGTTTTTAAATTTTTATATATATAAAAGTTTTGCTAATTATATAAATTTATATTTTTATTGATTTATTTTAATTTTTTTTGTTTAGTGGAGACAGTTACACTAGTCTAAAATTTGAGCGCCGAGAGAAAGTGAGATGTTTCTCGCTGGTTAATTAAATCATAGTGACATAATAATAATCTAATAAATGTTTTACAAGTAATGATTTTTATTTTTCAGGAAAAATTTTTCATAGTTTCTTAAAATTTTTTTAAAAATTTTGTTTTGTTCAAAGGGTTTTTCTATTATGTTTTGTTTTTATCTATTTTTTTAATCGTGTTTTGTATTCGATATGGTAACAATTTGCTAACTAAATAAATTTACATTTTTGTTGATTTTTTTAAATCTTATTTGGTAAGACGAGACAGGTGTAATAACCAAAAGTGACTCTGGATGTAAGCACTCCCCGAGTATTATTTATTAGTTAAAAGGAACTCCTCTAATCTTACTGAGATCATAAGTTTGTACTCCCTCAAAAATATTTTTTAGTTTTTACTTAGAGTTCAAAGTCATATTTAACACTTGCAAGCTATATGAAACTATTTAAACTATTTAACACTTGCAAGCTATATGCAAAATTAACACTTGCAAGCTTTATATTCTCGCAAACTATAGGTTTGCAAGAATATAAAGTTTAAAGAAATAACTACAGTAGATGTAACCCTATGTTCAAGCAGGTCCAACTATATATTTAAATTATTAATGTGAGGAACTGAGTCATGGACATGAGCAGGAGTTTGAGTCCACATTTTAGCTGTATAACGTCAAAACACAGTATCTGTATTTTGACACAGTATCAGCCCAACGTACTTTACAAAATCATTTTCATATCCAATTATGAAAAATACAGATACTGTGTTTTGACGTTGTACAGCTGATTTGTGTTGTACTTAATAATTATAAATCCCAGTTCACTTTATTAACGTATATATTCTTATTCAACTTTGGCTTCTTTTTTGAATAAATTTTTTAAAAAGTTTTTAAACTGGTTTAATTCCAAATAAGTTTAATTTTCAAGCAGGGGAACATTTGTAGGAAAAATTAAGTATCCAACCCTTAGATAAAAAATTGTCAATAAAAAAAAATCAAAGATAGAAAATTTAGAAGTTTTGTTAAAAATAAAAAGTTAGAAGAAAAAGAAAGTTTAAAAGCGATTGTTTGAAAGCATGTGCTTTATTTTTGCGCAGTTTTTCAAACAATCACTTGTCTATTGCAACAAATAACTTTTGAATGAGAGAAGGCTCTGTCTATGTTTGATATACATAGTCTTGTGAAAGCAGCACCTCCAGAAAATGCAAAAAGAGCCGATATTGCATCTGTCAATATTGTCCCAGAAGAACAGCAGAGGAAAAAATGAAACAGAAAATAACTTTACCGAAGGAAGTACTCTATACGGCATTTAACAGTAAAGATACTAGCTGGAGTTGAATTCTACAGTCTCAATTCTACAATCACATTTCAAAAAGCATGAATCTCTCCGTCTACCAGTTGCAGCTTCAATATTTTGATCATATTTATTTTGATTTGATGCATAGATTATAGACCTTGAGCTTTAGTACGTTTACAGGTACAAATAGCAATATTTTAAATTTGATATCACTGTAGAGCATTGATTGTAAGCTATCCTAATTTATAAAATTTACTGGCGGGAATTTGCAGCTTTTAAAAAAATATTTGTTTTAGGTAATAATGCTTCAATCTAGAATACAGATTTATTCAAGATTTTGTTGAATAATTTTCCGATGAAACCGTAAGTTAAGATTTTGAAGGAGATACTGTAATGTCATGTTTAGACTACATGATTTATCTTGTACAACAAAATAAATATTCAAAAACTTTTGTATTAATGTTTCAAGATTGTGCCAAAAGTCTTCTAGAATTAGTATTCAATTTGATGTAGTCGTAGAAGGAGCATTATCATCGATACCAGAGGTAGTTATTGTCTGCTTAAGCCTTCTTTATTTTGGTAGCGCAAAATAAAGAAGGCTTAAGCAGACAATAACTACCTCTGGTATCGATGATAATGCTCCTTCTACGACTACATCAAAAAGAGCAGTTGGACGTGTAAAAACAAGCTTTTGTACCTTATCCATTAAGACTAAATGTAAAGATTACATGAGGAGGTAAAATCAAAAGTAAGAAAGATTTGTACTCCTTTGAAACTGCATTCTGAAGGAAACCGACATGACTTCACCTGTTTTGGATAGCACTTGTTTTAAAAGAGGAAAACAAGTGTTACCCAAAAAGCATTACAGTCACAGAGGTATCAGCAGAGGTTACTCTACAAAACATTGTCGATCACACGTGTCACTACTTTACGTCATCAACCTGGTGGATTGAAAAATGACGGCTTAACTTTAAAATTACCTACAAAGAAAGAAAAAGAGTCCGAAAGGTAGTGAAAGTGAAAAGAAACTTAAGCAATCATTTAAAACGACAGATTAAAATGATTCTTATTTATTTATGGGTTTTTTAGTTCCCATTCAATTACGATCAGCAAATAATCGTAACAAAATATATTGACAAAATTCACGTTCGTATACTGCGCGATATTGTATACGCTATTGTATTAGAATTTGATTTGTTAAATAAACTTTACCATAATTAAAGGTGAATTGAATCGTGATCTAAAAAAACCACATATTACAAAATCCATGTTTTCGATAAGTTAAAAACCTTTCTATTTCTTAACTTAAAGCAAATTGTTACGGATTTTATTTTATTTTAAAAGCCTCGATAGTTCAACACATCTGATTTTTACAGAATATCATAGAAACCACACATTAGGAATATTTTTTTGCAATAAAATGAAATAAAGTTAAAAAATACGACGTATGTGGTTTTTGCAGATCGTGATTCAATTTGCCTTTATCGATAGACGGAAAGTTGATTACCGTCAAGTATAAAAATCATTGCTCAAATATTTACTGTTCGGCATTACCTAGTAAAAAATATGGTAGACAGAAAAGTGTACAATACTCGAGTATTGTACACTTTTCTGTCTACCATATTTTTACCATAAAAACCATAAAAAAAGCCATACCATAAAAAAAGTTTTTTTAAATTCAAAGAAAGATCTTTCTTTGAATAAAGCTAATAAAAAGTATTATGCTTGTAAAGTCTTCTTAATCGTGTGTTTTGGCTCTGTTAGGTATTGTGAAATACTTCAAAAACAAAACTGCCATTAATAATGAAAGTTTGAGGTGGCTCTTCCATTTACCAGAAAAATTAGGGGAATTTCTGGCGATTACTTACTGTAAACATTCAATAAACGTACTCTGATGCCATTTCGCGGCGTAGCTATCAGTTTTTCTGACAAAATAAATAAAATAACATTTGTTGCCAAATTAAGAGGAGTATTTTATATTTTATGGTTTTTTTCAGATAAAGCTTTTTGCAAGAAAATTGTGAAAATCTGAAACAGAAAACTGACGAAAATTAAGAAAGTTTCATATGTAAAAATGTTTCACGGACGGCAGTTTCAGGTTTCAAAATATTTTGAAACGAGCTTCGACAAGTATTTACTATTACCACCAAAAAGTATTTTTCCGGGTGTTTTCTTTTATACCAATGCCAAAATTTCCAAACTGCGAAGATTGACTTCAGTGAATCTTCAGATTAAAGTCAGCAAGTGCAACATTCAAAAAAAACTGAGACAATGACATCAAGCGGTGCAAAAAAAGTCTCGCAGAATTTAGGCAAAAAGTAAAGGTTTTATGGATCTTCTTTTTTTTTTTTTTTGTTCATAAAAATTGATTTTCTTAAGAAAATTTTCAAAATATTTCTCAATTTTTAAATATTTATATAAAGTCTAAAAAGTAAAAAATTATAAATCCTAAAATATTTATAAAATATAAATCCTAAAATATTTCTTTAAAAAAAAAAAAATCTATATTGTATCAAATGGGTTTTAAAATAATGTTATAAAATCGATAGTTAATACCAGATACCAAGCGAAAAAAAAAATTTCTTGATAATCAATATCCCAAAAATGGAATATTGATCATCAAGATATTTTTTTCGCAAGGTGATGCCTTCAGGTGTTGTCGGATTGATTCGAATTGCTGTGTATGTTGCGCCCACACATTAAATGCTAAAGCGAAAGGGCTAATTCGGTATCTTTAATTCGTGTAAGCTACCGGACAATTGTCTTGCATCATCCAATTGATTAAAACGAATATAAAATATCAACATTTTAAATGTGATACGTTATCTAATAATATTATATAACAACATGCGCTGATTCTTGTGGTGTAAGTAACATTACTTTGCCTAAACAACGTACTAAGTTCACCACGAACTAAGCTTCTGCATTTCGAGTGTCAAAGTATTTCGAAGCCTTAGAAGATTGGATTTTTGACTTCGAAAAGGTTTTCGAAGAGTTTTGAAGTTAATTTACGCAACTCTGGAATTTGCGAACTTCTTTCGTAACACTTCAAATGTTTTTCCGAAGTATTTCAAAGTATGACAAACCTACTTTTAGATTATTTTTAAGACAAATCAGTTTTATTAAAAATTAACAAACAGCTAAAACTTTGAGACAGTGTCAAAAGAATATGCTTAAATTGAAGTGTTTTGTAATTATTTATTGTTACAGACAGAATGAAAGAAGCGCTAATTACAATCAGAAATCATCAAAAAAATTAGATGGGGGCCACTGCTGGGTCCGGTTGATTTTTTTCTTTTTTGTCAGCCTTAGATTTCTTTTCCGGTTTGTCAACCTTAGAACCCCTTTCCATTTTCTCTTCTTTTTCAATTTTTACTGAAGCTCGTTCCCGATCCATAATTCAAATATTTGTTTTGAGTTAGACAATTTCATCAACATATTTGGGATCCAATATTGTTCTAGCACAAGTGAACACACTGCCCGCTGTTGAGAATACCCTTTCACTCGAAACAGAAGCTACAGGCAAAAGTTTCAGAAGTATTTTCTTGCTATATAGGAAAGTAATGTAATCATTTTTTGCATGAGCTTTTTACCACTTTAGGATGTCAGTATTTGAGGAGTCAGGACGGGGAAGTCTTTGGTGTTGTCTAAAATTCAATTTTTGATTTTCTGTCCCTGAACAGAACTTCTTCTTCAGACATCTCTAATACTAATTTTTCAACTTCACTTCATTTTTCAGCTTCAAGGCCAAAGTCAAGTGAAGTATTTCTTATTTTAGACAAGAATTCTTGCCGGTTTGGATGATGATTTACCACCTGACCATGAGCCCTTCCAAATCATCACACTTCTTCACCAATGCATCTTTGAAAAAAATGAAAGCTAGCTCACCCCTTTATTCGACCATGTACCAACCAAAAAAAACCCATCCCCAGAAATACTTTTTTAAATTGTTATCTTTTGACCATCGAATTTTTACATGCATGCAAGAGAAAAATGACGAAATAATCGACAATGTAAACAATCATAAACACATTGATGAAATTTAACCATTTATTGTGCTTACAACAGCACAGGCCATTTTTTCTATCGTCAGTGCATTTTTTATGCGTTGGCCATTCAGCAACCATCAACAATCGGTAAACTTTTAAGCATTCTATTTACAAGGTGATATATTATTTTTATTTAATAGCATATCAGTAACTATCGTGAAATGTCAAACAAAGCTTTATTGTTTATCCATGAGTTAAATGAGTGTGGAAACCATTTTACAAAAGACTTTGTTTTGGTTTTTGTCAATATCTTTTAAATCCTTAAATACATCTAGTTTTGTCTTTTGCATTTTTTATTCATGTACAGTATTATCTTTGAGAGGGAATCAACCAGCCATATTTGGAGAAAATATCAATGACTGCCAACAAATATTTTATACCTTTTTTAAATTTTTTCAAAATTTGAAGAATACTTGCATATCAATAAGATCAGCAGCCCATATTTCATCTACATATACATCATCATATGGCATGAGCAATAACTTTTCTTTTTGCATATTTTCTTTTTTACTTGTTTATGTCATCAGCCAGTTGAGATATTGAGTCTAGCTCCTTCAGTGCGGAGCACTGATATTGCATTTTTTTTGTTTTTTGTTTTGGGCTTTTCGATATATTCAATAATTCTCGCCCACTCAACATTCTTCACCCATTCCAAACTTGCACACTTTGTCCACTTCTACCGTTTGCTCCAAAATGATTCCTGTAATTCTTCCAATCTTGTATTGAGAGTCGCATCGGTTATCCGAGGGCTTTACCCATACTTTATCGCCAAGTTTAAACTTGTTAGTTCAAACTTCTTATAAGGATCAAGTGCGTTTTTATTGTCGTTAATTTCTCTTACTCTAATCTTGTATTGGTATAATTTATTTGAGGGTGCTGTAGAAGACTTACGACAATCTTTTGGACTGAAGTTATACCAATAGTCTTCCTCGAGTTTGTGCACGGAACTCTCTTTGCCGTTCTTTTGACTGTCGAACAGTCAAAACGTGGCGTTCGTTCTGCATTTCCATTTCATGAAGGTATGTAAGCACACCTGAAGCGAAGTTTAACGTTCCATTTGTTTATAAGCTGTGAAAATAATGTGCTTCGAAATGCTGTATCATTGTTCGTCAGAATTTTGTTTGGACCGCCTCGTTCTAAAAAGATTGTGTATAATTCCTGAATGACACATGCACTAGTTTGGTCTTTAAGATGGCGCCATATTGCATATCGTGATTGCATATCAGAGTAAGGTAGTGTTGCCCCTCATAATGAGTTATATCCATACCAAGCCGTTGCTACGTCCCTTTCACTTCAATCTTTTCTCTCGACCACTTTATTGGACCAGGATCAATTGATTGGCCCACCTGTAGCAAGTTCAGGAGGCTTATCGACTATTTTCAACCAACTTCCAGGCACTCGAGTAAGTACATCGGCTAAGTTAGACTCCGAGAGTACAAGTTTGATATCCATTCTAAGTTTGTATTCTTCCACAATATTCCTAATGGTATGAAGCCGTCTTCTAATCAGCATTTCGTTTGAAGCTTTTGTCTTCAATCTGGATTTTCCAGCCAGTGCATCGGTAACCCAATGAAATACTGCTTTTAAATCAGTGCGAATATGCAAGATATTCATCTTCCAATTGAGACAATGTTTAGTTCCTTGATTACTGCATCGAGTTCCGACATGTTTATATGTATTGTATTATTTTTTCTTAACCAAAAAATATCTTCGATTATATTGACATCAACTTCAACAATCACACCTAGCGGTAGTGAACTAGCATCCTGCCGCACTGTTGCCTCGTTGCCATAAACATTCCAAACTCGTTTGGCAGGATCGTCATTACGTGTTCTATTTACCATATAGTTCAAATACGCATTGTATCTTTTTATTCCACGTTTTCGTTAAGACAATAATCAAGAATACACCTAGCTAAGGTTTAGGTCGAATTTGTCTTTTTCATATGTATACTTACAAGATTTTTATCAATGATATTACAATGTTTGAAGTTTGGTTTGGTAGCTAGATTCTTTGCTTTAACTTCATCATTAGCTAATCTGATATCAACTCTAGCTTGTATATTTTTCATTGTTTTTTTTTTTTTTTGTTTTGCTTTTTGCTTTTCCAAAAACAGCATTGTTCTTTGTGTTTGTTGCGAAAAAGCTATTTTACCACAGTGCGGTTTCCAAAAAATATCACTACATAGCTACAAATGCATTTTTGTTTAATACAGTTAAGTTTTATATCTATTAGCTGAAAAACGATAGAGGATGAAAATTTTTTATTTTAATTCACAAAAGGATTTAGTTATTTTTTATAAAAGGATTTAGTTATTTCAGGAATTGATTGTGTGATTATATTGATTATATGATCATATTTGAAGACTCTTTTAGAGACTATGTGACTGTAGCATTCTTGTATAATAGTGACTCTATAATTGATTTATCCAATAGATTTTCAGAAAATATTAAGAAATTATTCAAGCCTTAAAATAGTAAGGTGAGCGTAAGAGCCATACTTTACATATTATTAAATGCAAAAAGTATATCACAAATACAGTTCAAATTTAATACTCCTATCAACTCCATCTTACTTTACCATATTCAGATTGTGCTAGCTCCACCACATGTCCATCTTTATTTGCTTTGCTTATATATATCTGCACCTTTACAATCATTTTTAGTAGGCTTACCCTCACTCAAACGCTGTCTACACTGTGCCGCTCTTTCATGTTCACATTTATAACAGTGTTTTGTCGACACTGAATAAGTCCTGCTAGAAGTACAAGTCTTCATTTCTTACTCATCTAACACAAATTGATCTATTTGCTTATTCTTTCTATATCTCGAACATTACAACAAAACTATTTAAACTAATTTTTCAAATCTCTCTTTGTAAATACAATGCTTAAAAATTTACCACTTATTAATGATTGCTTAATGGTCAACGCTCAAAAAATGAACTAACAAGAGAAAAATGAACTGTTCTGTTGTAATTACAATAAATGGTTAAATCTCATCCATGTGTTTATGATTGGTTTTATGGTCGATTATTTCGTCATTTTTCTACACCATGTATACAAAATTTCGATAGTTAAAAATCTTTCTGGGGATGGGTTTTTATGGTTGGTATATGATCGGTTGGTACATGGTACAAAATGTGGTGAGCCAGCTCCCGCCTTTTCCTACTACTGATGAAGAAAATTTTCTATGGGACGAAAGCGATTTGTTGTTTCACAGTTTGGGTAATTACATATTTTATCTGTCGACTCAGAACTTGGAAAAAAATCTTTTGTGGTAGATTGAATGTCTAACTGTGCAATGGAGGTAAGCTTCATGTGAAGGTTGACCAGTTGGCTGCAGGCAAGATGAAGTGTTAGATGCTTGACAGCTGAAAAGGCCTCGCTGACTTTCCTGAACAAATCCACAACACGTTGAATTTACACTAGAAGTAAAAACTGGCTTTCTGAGAGGATGGCGTCTGCAAACTCGCATTTTTTGTCTCTCATTTCTTTAAGGATTTACCTTAATCGAATGATAGAGTTTTTCATCATTAACTTTGAGTTCCATCTGGTCAAGCAGTCTGTAATGATCATTACAAAAGCAGCTAAAAAAAAAAAATAACATTAAATTAAAGTTTTTTTTGGGAAGAGAAGGGGAGTAAAAGCCTTTAGAGCATAGAGCAGAGTTGCTGTTAATGGTAGGTGTATTCTGGCTGAAAAGTATTGTCAAATCAAATCTCCGCGTTTGACTTTAACATCTTTCAAACATAAAAACTCATCCCCAAACATACTTGATTCGTTCCAAGATTTTTGGCTTAGGGGGCTGCATAAAAGCTCGAGAGGTGAGTTAAATAGTATCGAAATATACGTAACATCATTTATGAAGATCCACTTATGAATGAATATGTATCCTTGGCTTACTTTTAATCATGAGCCTTTTGTATCTTTCTGACTCAACAATATTGAATGAGAAGGAGCAATCAATTAACAGCTTAGCTATGTTGAATTCTTAGTCAAGTTGACGCTTTTCAAAAATTAAAACTTTAGGCTGAAATATCTAATAATTGAACTGTTGTTGGGTGTGCGGTTATTGAGTTGGCAATAACTTCTGTTTATGTGCTCTCAGTGGAGCGTTTTAAAATGGATTGTTGATGAAATCTGAAGTTTATAAAATTCAAATGTGTAGTTATCGACCTAAGATTATTAAATTCTATTCTACTTATGGACCATTAAAGTTGAAATGCTACTGGCAAAAGCCCAATGACATTTTAAAAAAGGCATTAAATTGAGTATGTTGAATTTTCCCATTATCGCGGTACTTTTCATACTCTAAGATAAGCTAAAGCTTGATGAAGTTCTAGCGTATTTGACGAAGGTTTAACTTAAAAAAACTTCGGAATTCGAAGGTTTTTCGAAATTCGATTTTCGAAGTGGGAAAAAATTGAATTTCGAAATCAGACTGACTTTTTCGAAGTAAAAAAAATTGTTCCTTTTTAATTCGAAATCATTCAAATTATTTCAAAGTTTCCATTTTCAAATTTTTGATTTCGATTTAAAACTTAAATTTCGTTGTTTTTCTAATCGTCATTCAACAAAAAATCTGATCCCCGCAAGTACTGTTCAACAAAAAATCTAATCCCCGGCATAATTGTTCATTTGGGTAGGAAAATCAGCAGAGTTTAACTTATCAACAATATGGTTTCGTTTTAACAACCTTTCAAAAAAACACTCACTTTCTTTTCAACCCATGGTTCCCATGATTTCTCCTTTCCCTTTAATTCAACATACTTCTTCAGAATCATACCCGTCAATGATCACTCTCTCGTTAAGAATTCTTATTACCTCGTTTTACAGTTGACTAACACACATGTTAATAAAAGTAGCTCATTTGAAGAAATAATAATTCTTTCAAATGAGCATCTTTTGTTTTAGAAATTAAAAACTTTACTCTCACTTTTTCGTCTTTATGAACTAGGTAAACCACTGCACAATGAACTTGATTTAAATCGAAAAATCCAACTGTGCATACTTCTCATACTGTACATACACAATTTTCGTAGTTCTAATTTTGTTTATAAACTCTGTATCTTTTGAAAATGCTCTTAACTCTATTTTAATATCTCCAATCACGATTTCATTCCACTCACTATCATCTTTACGTAGCATCTGAAGAATTGTTCTCACTCTTGATGCTATCGACTTTAAAAAACCTAGCAGATCGAAAAAGATGCCGCTATTTTTAACTGATCGAAAAAGGATGCCGTTATGTTTCTTTTCGTAGCTCTGCGCGATCCAACGTCGCAAGTTCTTTAAACTTATTGAAAAACAAGCAGGAAAACCCGGCGCAAAGTGCTGGATATTCATAAATTTCATAGTAAAATGGGACATTTTACGGAGGTTTGTTTAATGAAAAATGTATTTTTTTGTTTTGAAGATATGCAAATTGTTTTTGTTTAAATATTTCTTTTCTGTTATTCAAAAATTTGTGGTCCTACCGGACTGGGCAACTGACTTTGGGATGTTTATGGTCAAGAAAGGATGTTACCATTAAATTCAGGGAGTGAAGTTACCACTATGTGCAAGATTTTAGCTCTTTTGGACCAATCCCCTCAGAATTGCCACACTCACGGCCGCCGAGAGGGGGGGTGGACTTTTCGATAAATATCGAAACTTTATGGTAAGTCTTTTTTGGAAACGATATTTATCGTTGATTTATGATAAATATCGTAACTCATATCGTAAATACAACAATTAACGATACGTACCGATAAATTACGATATTTTTTACTTTTTCCGAACAAAAAAATTTTTTTTTTTAATCTAACTAACTGTAATAAAATCAATGACAAATGCACCATTTAATTTAAAAAAGAAATAAACAAAACTTTATTTGTAATTTTGATTTTTTAATTTATTCAAGATTTAAGACTTAAGCAGAAGCAAAAAACATAGTAAGCATAGCAAAAAACAAAAACAACAACTACTTGATAAATTGTTGACTTGACATGTTAAACATGTTAAAGGTTGTGTTTGTGACTTAATTTAAGAAAAAAGTTAAAGATTTGAATTTAATCTCAAAGACTAGATAATTGAAATCACTAAATCATCAAACGGGAAATTTTATAAACTTTAAGCAGTGTATACCAATGACGCCACTTAACAATTTTGTCAGTGTGAACTTAAATCTTACCACTCTATTATAAAAGTTATTATACAAGCTCAATAATATGGAACCAAAATGTCTTTTTAAAATTTGAATTTTTAAACAAATAATTTTATTACATAAACTTTGGTATATAACTAAAAAATACATTTCACCTGAATACAATGTCAGTACTAATCTAGTGACAGTCTTGGATAACACAATAGAAAGTATTGGTCATAAGAAAATGAAGAAAAACTTTGATTTGATTTTTGGCTGACAGGCTCTTCTTTGACCAGTTTTAGGCTTTAAACAATCATTCAGTTCCTCCTCCTAGTAAATCTACAACTTGTCAAGGGACTCTGTAACATTCACGAAAAGTTTTGCCATCAATACTTTCATCAAATTTTCTTTCATTGTACTGACGAGGCTGTTGCTCTTGTAATTCTAGTTCCTCAAACATACCCACCTCTAAATCTTCATCTGATGAACAAGCTGTCATATCTAGAATACTAAACCTTTATTGATATATATAGAAAATTCCAGATGTGATGCAATGATGAAGGTTTAATCAATAAGTGCATATAGACACAGACAAAATTTGGTGTGCTTGCATTAAAATTTATCAGTTTCCACCATTAGTGGAGAAGAGGCTGTTCTTTTGCTAAGTGACAAACTTTACAAATTAGGTTTTCTTAAATTTTTTTTTGCTGTTTTTTTCCAATTTGGAAGTAATGCAACTTATTTTTCAACTTACAGTATTGTAACTAGTCTTAGTAAGATTATTAAAATGCTTAAGTTTTTTTTTAAAGTGAAGCAATAAAACAATTTTTCCAGAAATGCTCTTTCCCTACAAATAACATCACAATTTGGATTTCCATGCAGTAAACAAAAAAGTTTTTTATTTAATGACTTTTTAACCTCTTGCTCACTAATATTAGTAATACCATATTACTTTTCATTAGCTCATTTGCTCCTTTTATATAAGTTTACACATAGGTAAAAATTACATAACCCAGTGTTTGAATAGAGGTCCGTCACTCAACAAAACAAGGGGTTGAATGCTAATATGTTTTGCAAAAAAATATTTTTCATTCATTTTTGTAAATAAAAAAAAAATTTAAAATAAGTAAAATTTTTAAAGTAAATAAAAGCTTTCAACCTCTTGTTTTGTAAAGTAACGGACGCCTATTATTAGGTCTTTCATGTCTTATTGCAATCAATCGTGAATTTGCTCTAGTGTAAACTTACCACTTTGATAAGAATTTCTATTTCAAGTTAATGGATTTTAAAATATTTTAAATAAAGTTAAACAATACTTCTCACCCAATGGTTCTCACCCAAAAAAAGTATGCTTTTAGAAAAATGTCAAAAGTATTATTCAAACACTTAATATCCACTAAAATTTTAAAAAATTATTCAACTCGCCGTTTTGTGAGGACAAATCTTTTTGTTTACAAAAATAGACATCTGTGGTTTGAAGAAAAAAACAAACCTTTGCACTGCACAATCATTCTTTGGTTAAAAGTTTATGTAACTGCGCGCAATATTGAATTTGCAGCAGATTTTTTTGTGTTAGAAATTTTGCGTAATTTACTCAAAAATTCTGTGTAATTTTGTTTATAAAATCGCAGTTTACGGAAGTATTTTTTGTTTACGGAAGTTTTGTTTACGGAAGTTTTTTTTTTTACGGAAGATTTGTTTACGGAAATTTTTTTTGCGTAAGAAAAAAATCATGCTTTTTGCGTAAGAAAAATCATGTTTTTTGCTTAAATTACTCATTTTTCAGCTTTTTAGGATTGGGCCTAGAACTGGTTAGGGTAAATCTGGATTTTTCATTACGCGCTCGATCATGTTTTTCTTTTTCCTAGAAAAGGAGTTTTTTTTTAATGCGACTCTCACTCTCTACTATTTTGGGACAAAAACGATGATCTCTCTCAATAGTTAGAGTGGTTTACGGATATTTGGAACTGACATGATTATTTCGATGAGGTATATTTTATTTACTTATTATTAATTTAGAAAGTTTGATTCAGTTTTAAAAGTTTTTTTTCTAAAAATAGCTAAAATGTTTTGTTTTTAATATTTACTTTTTATTTCTTGAAGTATTGTAACAAAAAATCCATTTTACACTCGTCAAAAGTACTACTTAAGTAGTATTAGTAAAAAGTAATGATATTGAAAGTCGAAAGATAAAGTTGATTCTAAAATTAAAGACAAAAAAAAGGAAGAAAAATTTAAATAAAAAAAAAAAAAAAAAAAAAAAAATGCAAAAATACCATTAAAAGTCAAATAAAGGTTAAACTGCTGTCAATTAAAAGAAAAGAAAGTCGAATCTTAATTTGTCTTAAAACTAAGAGCATAAAAAAGAAAACAATATTGTATAAAAAAATATTAGCTTGACTTATATGAAATTTAAAACTTTTGTATTAGTTAAGATTGTATTTTATTATATAAGTTTAGATGATAGTATACTAATAAATAGTCAGTAAACTATAATATTTTATTGAGTTAATGCTTTATTTTCATTCTTAGATAATATACTTGTATATATATACTTATTATGCATATACTTTGTTCTTGTTTTCATTCTTTTGTTACTCAGATTTTTTTATTTCTTTATGGAGTTTTTTTATTTTTCTTGTCATCTTATTTCTGTAACCTTTAGATGATGGTAGTGAAACAACCTTGCAGCCTTGTAGTGGTAGCAATATGATCTCTGTGACAAGTGGATACACATAAAATGTAATCAAGTTGACAAACTGACACATGAAAAAGTCAAAACTTTAAATACTTGGCATTGCCTAACACAAAAACATTTATTCCTTACTCAAATATTTCTGATTTTGAATTAACTACCACACTTGCAGGGATGTCACAAATTGTCTTTTTTCTTTTATTATACAGTCTATATGCATAACCACTCATTCTGAGAAATTAATTGACAATCACTTTCTAAATTTTTGTTCATCAGGCAATCTTACCACTTCAATATCTGATCATCTTGCTCAGTTTATGAAAATGCCACATACCAAACACAAACTTCACTTGAATCATGGAGGTGGTTTACAAACATTAAAGAAAGCTGAATTTATCCAAGATATTTTGAATGTTGAATGGGATAACCATGTAAAAGATGACAAGGAAGTTAATAATTCAATGAAAAATTAATCAAAATTTTTGATTGCATTTTGAACAAATATATCCCTTACAAACCTTGGTTGATTAAAGGGTCAGATCATTATATTTTAACCAATTTCAAGAAAACTTTGTGGGGCACCATCTTTGATTTTCCTATTTTTTACATATCATTATCTACATTATGTAAATAGGTAAAATTTGCAATTTCATTTTTCAAATGCAGCGGTTTAGAAATTATAGTTTTTCAAACACTCTTGGGTGGCCCTCCTTGGTTTCTTGAATGGTAAAAATAGACAACTTTAAAGGCTTTTTTTTTTTCTAACTTTCAACAAGTGACTCACTTTTACTAGAACTGTTTTCTGGATATTTCTGTCTTAAAAATAGTGATTTTTATTAACTTTTCCTTTTATAATGATAATACATAATAATGTCATTGATAATTGAAAACAAATATATATGACAATTCATTTCATCTTTTTTTTTAATAAGATAAAACTCTCTAGTGTTATTGAGCTCAGGCTCATGTAATGTGGTGATAATGTCACTAACTGGATGCCAATGCATATCTGCTGTTATTGGACACTTGGAATAATTGCCAGCTTTTTGTAAACAGCTAACACAAACCATGACCTTTAAGATAAGTTATCTTTCCGAGGATAAAATAATTCCAAAATAATTCTCTAATACCCAATCATTAATATTGATATCAGCATCTATTGGTTTTTGTGTATTAATGCTACTATCCTCCAGCATGTGAAAAATGTCAAATGTAATACTAATATTTTAATACATCATATCTTTTAAAAAACTGTTTATGGGTGTTACTATATAAATTTTTGTGAAATTCAAATTCTATTATATGATGAATTTATTTCTGTTTTTTTTTTTTTTTTTTTGTATTTTATGTTATTTAGGTCATTGTGATTTAGTAGTTAATCACTATTTCCCTTAGCCTGTGTTTTTAAAGATTCTTATTGACATAGAGTATATTGATAGTGTGTGTGTGTGTGTGTGTGTGTGTGTGTGTGTGTGTGTGTGTGTGTGTGTGTGTGTGTGTGTGTGTGTGTGTGTGTGTGTGTATACATACATAGTATTTATATATGTGATATAAAAATAAATATAAAAATTAGTAATAAAGACATTTTTTTAACAATGCAGATTTGTAAAAGAACTTTAAAAATGCCAAATCATTACATGAAACTAAAAAGCTTGAATGATGCAGAAATAAAGAATCAATTTTCGGTCAATGCCAAACCCAAAGCTGAACAAATTGAAGAAGAAAAAAGAAAAAAAGTTAAGACAACTGTTTCTTTATCAATAATTAAGTGGATTTTTACAGTGTTTTTGTTTTTTGGAACATTAATTTGCTTAATTGGAAGCAAACTTTCCCTAGTGTTTATTTCTCAAAGATTACAAAAAGCAAAGTTTTTTAGCAAAACACAAGATCATCCACAGCACTCTTGCGAAGATGACAATTGCACTTCAGAAACTGCATTTGTAATGGTGGTTTTGATTATGATGATTCCACATGGTATAACATTTGTAAAAGTTCTTTTTAGTTCAGCGTTTTCAAATGAAGAAGTATGGCCCAAATGCTCAGCTGTTTTGTGGGTAATCTTTGAGTTTGAAAGTTTATTTATCTGTTTTGAATTTTCAATAGCTGGTCCATAAAATTGATTTCCATTTGTTTAGGGTATTTTAAGTGCAGTTCTTGAAGTTATTGGTATCTCTCTGTTTACCCTTGTACTTGTTTCGTCGAGTGAAGATCTGGGTCAGGCAACTCTCTTCATGAACGGAATATTTATCTTCCAGGGGGGTCGACAGTTAATCAAGGAGTTCCTTACTTCATCTATAAAAGCGAAGAAAAAAACTTTTAAAGTATACACGTATCTAGAAAGTGAAGAGGTTAAAACAAAACAAGCGAAACAGTTTAGATGGGGGAAAATAGCTGGTTATAGTTTAGGAATATTATGCGGTGTAGGTGGTATCGTTTATGCTGTTTGTTTGGTAAGTTATCTTTAAAACGCCAAATGCAAACATTCAACATGTTTGAAGTTCAGTAATTTAAGGTAATCATTAAAAAGTAATAAAACTTCCAATGTTTAAAGTTGCTTTTTTTGTTTTACTTTTGCAGTCAAGTTCAAGGGTTTTGCAAATAACACTCCCCATCTGCATTATTCTCTTGTCTATCGCATGGTCTCCAAAAATCTTTCAACTCCAAACTATGGCATACATACACAAAACAGAACACATGGAAAGCATGCCGAATATTGAAGAACAGGGAAGCTCCTCGATCAATAATTCAAGTACCTTTCCCGGAGAAGCAGTTCAAAATTTGTCAGTTGAGCAGAATGGAAGGAATCGGATGACTCTTATTTCATCAGCCCTGAAACTAGTTTTGACACCTTTGTTTGCTTTTTTGATCAACTACTTACTTGGTGTTACAAATATTCAAGACCCAGTGCAAAGCTTAAAGCAAGGCTTCAAGCTTTTTGGCTCTGATGCCGGAGACAAACTGCTTGCTATGTTTGTTACAAACTTAGTAACAAGTTTTGTTGGTTCTTTTTTTTGCTACTTGTCGTGTTCAATGAACTTGCAGAAGATTTGCTTTTTTACTCCTCTGCTCTTCTCGACTCCAGTTTCTATTTGCTTGGTTTTGAGCGGAATGTGCGAGTCTGTTTCAGGGCTTTGTCATTTTGAGAGTTCCCAAAAAAACCTGCAAGAAACAATCATTATTGGGCTTCTGTTATGGTTGTCACAAGTTTTGATCATAAATATACAAGTGTTGAAGTCACAAGAATTTCTGATGGCAAGAGAACAATCGTTATTTTGGTTGCCAACCTATAACGGTATATCTTAGTTAGGGTGACACTCAATGACCCAAAGTATATTTACAAAACCATTTTCCTAGTTCTACTCTCTCACTCATTTTTCCTGGTTCTACTCTCTCACTCTGCTATGTGACTTATGTTAACTATGCCAGTTTTATTCAGATTTCTTAATAGCTTGATAGGTAACATTATTTCCATGGGTGCATTTGTGGTGATAAAATATTGTGTAATAGAAGTTTTTTTCGCCAAAGTAAATGAACTGTTCAGTAAGAAATGTTCCCTTTTGGCTCTTGTTCATATTCATTTTATCTGTTTACAGACTGGATTTTCTTGTTTAGAAAAAAAAACTATCATTATTTATTCTAGTTACATAGTGTTTATTGCCTGGTTACATCAGACAAATAAATGAGATTGTGACATTTTCAGTTGATGTTTGCGTCAAACTGATTATGTTATAGTATTAGAACAGGCCCCATACAAGTTTTGTAATAGTTTTATTTACTTGTATTAACTAGTAGATATTATATTACATTGAATTTGTTCTCCTATTTCTTATTACATTCTAGAGTGAGATGATGATTAAAGTTATAAACTTTGTTTTTGAGTGACACCCTACTCTATTATCTTACTTTTTTTTAAAAAAATAAATGATACATGTTTGTTATTTTGTTGAGTTTAAATATTATATTTTGTTTTATTTGTTAAAAAAAAAAAAAGGTTGCCTTAAATATCTTTCTTTATATAAATTTACAATGTAAACATTAGAACTTTTTAGTATTATGATTTCACAATATACTTTTAGGCTGTCTGTTAGAACAACATGTTCTATGTAACCGCAAAAATGAATTCACTGATGAGCAGTATTTGAATTATCATGAGGTTGTCAAACAAAGTCATATTTTCATTTGCACTACAATGTATCATGAGGCTGATTACGAAATGGAACAGCTACTTCAGTCACTTGCTAGAATTGATCAAGCCAGCGGTGATTGTAAAAGGCAGTTTGAGGCACATATTTTTTTTGACGACGGGGTTCGAGGTACACATTTCATAATGAAGTTGAGAAGAATTTGAATGAGTTAAATGTGTTGAGGGTGTTTTTGAAATTTAAGATTTTCTTTACATATAGGCGATGTTGTGAAAGTTTATGCCTTGCAGTTGTTGTCGCTTTTAAAGGGAACCATGGGTATTGAACCTGGGAAGGCATGTAAGCTGGAAACACCCTATGGGCTTCAATTAAAATGGCGGTTACCTAATGGAATGCCGTTTATTATTCATTTGAAAGACAATTTTAAGGTAAAAAAGAGATTTTTTAGAATAAAGCTTTTGATACTTTGTGAAACAAAGGTGCAAATAAATTTTCTAATTTGGTACTAAAAGTACTGCCTACTGTTACTACTTTAGTAAAAAGGGTTTTTTTGTGAGCAACTACAGCATGTAGAAATTGTAAAGTTGAAAAACTTATGTTTTTAGGTAAAATCCAAAAAAAGGTGGAGTCAAGTGATGTACATGTCTTATGTACTTGATTTTAAAATCAATCAAGGTAATCAAGACAATATTACTTTTTCCTTTTAGTTTTCAAAAATGTTTTTGTCTGTATTATTTAAATGTTGAAAAACTACTTTTTGCAGCAAGTAACAGTGATGATCTCACATTCATTCTTGCAACAGACGCTGATGTAATGTTTACTCCTAATGATGTAATGGCACTGATGGATTTTATGAGTAGAAATCCAAAAGTTGGAGCAGTTTGCGGAAGAACTCATCCACTGGGGTCAGGACCAATGGTTTGGTACCAAATATTTGACTATGCAATTGGTCATTGGTTGTTAAAGGCATGCTTATAAAAAAGACTTTTACGGATTTTAATTTTGTTTGCAGTTTAAGCGAACAGCTCTAGATATACAGTGTGCCAAATTAAAATTGCAAAGATGTTTATAGCAATAGATATTGAATTTTTTTTTTGATCACATTTTATGTAATATAATTGGATGAACTGAAAATCCTGTTATCTTCTGCAAAAAGCAGGTGAGAATCAGTTTAAATTGTTGTATTACTGTTTTAAAACAGTTTGAAGTTAATAGCTGCCCAAGATAATTGCAAAACAAAAACAGTGTAATTTTAATAACTTTTTTCAATGTTTCATGAACTTTTACTTTTTAAATCAATGGAAATTGGAAAATGATACAGAATTACGAGTTAACAATTTTTCCACATTTTATAAAAGGATGGGAAGGGGAGATGCACTGGACTGTAGTCCAATGTAATTTAGTAACAGATTTGCCAACTGCACAGGATCTTGAATAATGAGAAGGTTCAAAATGTTTTGAATTTAGAGTTTCTTAAGGAGGACAAGATGCAATAAGAAAGACAAAAAAACTCCTTAATATTATCTTACAAATGAAGAAGGATGGATACTAGTCTGCAAGATGTTCCCAAACAATAAGTTGCAGGATCAGGGAAGCTGATTTCCATTGATAACATGTATGTAAGAAGCCCTAATTGACAAAATGCCATATGAGATATCAATCTGAGTTTGCAAAAAAATACAGAAAAATGGTTGCAAGTTTCTGGAAAAAAGTTTGAAAAAATGATGCAGGGGCAATATAAGGCTTTGGAACTCTAAGGTCTGGAAAGGAGTTGGTAAATTTGCTTTCCTAGATTTGATAGTGGGTGCTGCTTTATGTAGGGAGGTTCTCAAAAGTAATCTGAAGCTCGTAAGTTGTGACAAAAAAAGTTGTATTTAAACAAGATAATGTTCTAAAGAACTCTGTCAAAGAAACTAAGAAATGGTTCAGACAATCATTCAATTATTTTGAAAGAGACTTATGATAACTGAGATTATACTTTAGGTAAAGATAAAAACAATGATCATAGGTTAATCTGTACTGGATTTAAAGTAGTCGCTATTCTGTGCAGATTAAGCAGGCTATACAAACTTTGTATTTTTTTTTAGTTTAAAAGGGACAGTTGAGTTAAAGGAGAATATTACAGCAGAATGGAATAGCCATAAAAAAATAAACTACAAATTGGTTCTCTTAAAGTGTTAATCATGAGCCATTTGTGCCTAAGAAAATATTGTCATCACTTCATTTGAATTTAGGATTGATATAACAATTTGTGAAAACCTAAACTAAAAAATGGTTGTGACAAAAAAGTTGGTGGAATCTATGTCAAGATGTTCAAAAGTTGTTTTCGGGGCCGATGGAGTTTTTTAATAAAAAGTCATTGACAGTAAAAAATCATTGCTCCAATTCATATTTAACACTTTAACTTTCAGCAGTTTTTATTGGAAAGAAAAAAGCTGTGAAATTAGAGTTTGTAAAAACAAAATAAAATATTGAACAAGCTTTTTTTTTCTAATTCAAAACCTTTTCACAAAAAATAATGTGTTAGTTATTTTTTATTAGTTCAAGTATAAAGAATAAAAATCGTTTGCAGCAATTTTTATTTTGCACACTGTAGTCACAATCTCGCTCAGAAACGTTCTTTAAAAAGATCTTTTTATAAACATGAAAGTTTGCAAACTTCTTGCACAATTGTTTAAAAAGATTTTGTTTAGGTTGCTGATCATGTATATGGCTCTGTTTTGTGTTCTCCTGGATGTTTCAGTGTTTATCGTGCTACTGCTGTGAGAGATGTTCTTCCTCAGTATGCAACCGGTGTAAATTGTGCCATGGATTTTTTAATGAAAGACATGGGTACACTTGCTTTCTCTTTAATAGTTTTTCTGTTCAATTAACTTTGTTTGGTAATATTACATTTGAGTGTAACATTACATTTGAATGTGTTAGTTCGTCACATTTGATTATTGGTTTAAGAAAGTTTGTGTTAATTTGAATAAAATTTGATGCTAGGTGAGGATCGTTGGTTCTGCACATTGATGATAGAGGCAGGCTGGAAGTTGGAATACTGTGCCACTGCTGAAAACTCTACTTACTGCCCGGATAATTTCGATGAGTTTTTTAAACAGAGACGAAGATGGGGACCATCAACACTTGCAAATTCACTTGTTGTAATAAATGAGCAGAAAAGGCTTCGTGAGAATAACAATGCTATTAACTTCTTTTTCATAACCTATCAAGGAGTTTTGTTAATATCAAGCGTAATTGGGTGAGTCATTATGGCTTAGTTTTTTCTTTTCTTTTTTCTGTTCTTTCTGGAACTTTTGTTTTGTTTATCTTTCACATAAGGGGTAACTGAAATGAAAACTGAGAGTTCAAATGTGATCTTAAAGATTTACTGATTGAGCCACCACAAATGGTTTCTTAAGTTTTACTGTTTTGGGAAAATGGCTTACTTGTGAAACAAAGTCTAACAATCTGTAAATGTTTTAACTTTTTTTTTGGTGGTTGAGGCTTAAAACTACCAACTTAGTTACCAACCTTACTAAAGCATGTTTTTATTTAGTCCTTCAACTGTGCTTCTTGTTGTTGCTGGGGGGCTTCAGTATGCATTCCCTTACTCTGTTAGCATGGTGGTTGTATTGATATTGTTGTTAATAGTAACAATCTTATTTACAGTGGTTTGTTTATACTGTAAGCAAGAAACCCAGTTAATGGTTGCAAAGTTTCTGACACTTATGTTTGCAATTATCATGTCTGTTGCCATTGTTGGTATTATTCATCAGGTTTGGTTTTCGCATATTTTCATATAATCCACTAAAAAGGCTTTTTTTTTTGTTTGCTAAGAATTACTTTGATTTGATCTATAGCTTTTGTGGCTTTTAATGACTGCAAATGATTAAAATCAGCAAAATAAATCAAATGATTTTCTTATGAGAACAATTTTAAGATGTTTTTTAAGATAAATATGTTTGACTTAAGTTTATTAAATTAGTTTAACTAGAATAAATGTATTTAGTACTTTTACTAGATTAAATGTATTTTTTGTAAGGTTAAGTATATTTTGCTTATAGTAATTGATTGTTTTTATTCTTTTTCAGATTGTTGATGATGTGAGCAACTACATTACTCCTCCTACTCCATCTCCACCACCACCTACCCCTTGGCATCCAAGTCCAAATGTTACTGCTCCTCCTATGAACACAACAATGGCTCCATCATTAAGAAATCCATACATATTTAGCCCATCAACATGGTATTTATTTATTATATCATCAATATTTATCGTTACTGCAGCGTTACATGGTTCAGAGGGTTTATATGTTTTCCATGGAGTTTGGTATTTACTGTGTCTGCCATCTGGGTATTTGCTTCTCACTATATATTCTGTGTGCAACCTTACTGATAGGAGTTGGGGTAAGCTTTCAGGAGTTGATATGCTTGATACTGTATTTGTAAACTGTTTTTACACTTCTCTGTATTTTTACATGTAAAGGGACAAGAGAGGGCAAGTCTCAAAGTCAGGTTTCGGGGATGACAACATTTGATAAAATAAAGTATTACTTTCAATATATATTCTGGTGTTGCATACCTCCCCACTTACGTAAAACCTCAGTACTCGATAAAAAAGAGAACAATGAGAAAGAAGAAGAGCCTAAATCAATTAAAGAGGTCTTTTTATAATTTTTACTGGATTTACAGTCACTTTTGTTTGACTTTTTTTTTTTTGTTTTTTTTTTTGCATCAAATAAATGTTTTTGTATGTAAAGGTCTATTATATCTGTTATAATTATCTGATGAAGCCCAATCTTTAAATCGTTGTTATTCTTTTTAAACAAGTCTCCTGAAACAGATACGAGTTATGATAGCGACAGTGCACGCAGCGATGACAGAAATACACAAAGTAGTGAAAATGTTGATCAACCAGAACAAAAGTCTATTTTGAAGATTAAAACCGAAGGTTAGATTTAATTGCCTTGCATATTTGAGATGTTCTTCTCTTTTTCAATGTCTTTTTGAATTAAAAAGCTAGTATGTTATGTAGAGGTTCGAATGAAAAAAGGATTTCGCTTCCCTGGCCAACCTCAAGACAAAGGTGTTAAGTTTGTGGGAGCACTACCTCGTGTGCATGCTTCATCGTCTATTGAGGATTGGTTACCCTCTGAATATCAAGTAATGATTTTTCACTGTCATTTATTTTGCTGTCTGTGTGACTACTTCTTAATGTTGATTATTTTCTTTTAGTGCTATGTGAACAATTTTCGAAGTCATGGCTATGAAAATGTGTCATTCATAGCAGGCTGTATGAAAGAACAGGTCAGGCTAGTAACCTTATTTGCTTTTGTTGTGTGTTAGCACCTTGGAAACATTTTGGTTTCCTTTAGGATTTAGTAAAAATCGGTATTACTAACCATGGACATCGCAAAAGACTTATACGTGTTATAGAAAGCCTACCTCCTGAAGAGCTGTTACAGGAGGTTCCGGTGAGATATTTTTTGTGTTTTTTCAAAGACTTTGTTATTCTATAGAGCTTTTAATAATGCAATTAAAGCAGGCTTGATTATTATGTTATTGTCACTTTTTATTTGAAAAATACCAAAATGATAAATTGGATAAATTTCATAACATCCACAGTTTGCAACCATAACTCAAAATGATAAAACAAAAAGGTTAAGCAAAATGTATCAAACTTTTCAGTTTTAAAATGATAGCATTCATCTAACAGTTTGATTTGATCAGAAAGGTGTATCCTTTAGCTGCTTGTGATAGCAGTTTGTCCTGTATTAACTCTAATATAGTTGCACATTTTTTTCAAAACTACCTGTGTTATTTTTGAAGTCATCTAAGCTCTCCAGAAAATTTTTCTTCTTTGAAAATGCATTATTACCAGTTTACAGATGTCTGACTCCTGTCTACCTAATTTTGAATGACTGAATTCTTGATGAGATTCTACCTGTTTTAATGACTGAATTCTTGATGAACACTATTAGTGCAATATCTTAAATATGTCTGATCCTGATAATAAACATCTTTTATTAGTTTGATAATATTTTTGGATACCACACTTATATACTCCATCTGTGAAGTTTTCCTTGAGCAATTTGAACATGATACATATCTTCGCATATCTTCAAGTTAATTACACAAAAGTTACAAATTAAAATTTTGTAATTTAAATGAGTTATATGAAGTAAATCAACAAATTTTTTTCATTATCAAATTTCTATCTTGGAAACTGAAATAGATACTGAGTACCCAGGTATCTATTTCAGTTTCCAAGAAAGAATTTGTTAATTTGTTAGATTTTGTTTTAAGTAAAGGAATAAACTTCTCACTTTCAAAATAAATAATTTTATTTTTTTCACTGCACTTGGCTGGGTACCCAAGTATCCAGTTATTGAATGAATGGTGAAAGTTTGGTTATTGACTGGACAGTTAAAAATACATTTAAGTAAATTTGTTCAAAAATTGTATTGGGCTAGAAATATTTTATGTTTCATTTGCTCTTAAATAAAAGATGTTCTAAAAATAATTTATTAGGAAAATGTAGAGGATTGGCTGACAAATTTGGGTCTAGAAGACTATTGGGAAAAATTCTCAGAAAATTCTTACACTGAACCCCGTGACCTGGCTGATATCAAGTACTTAAGTCGTGAAGCAATCATGTCTCTCTTCAATATTCAGAAAGAGGGTCATATTAGACGACTGTTGAAAGCTGTGTCAGCACTTCAGTATCCTACTAAAGGTATCTGTTCTTATTTTTGTATGTTCAGAGTTGTGTAAGGTTGAGTCTGATTATCCAGGCTAACTAAATAATGTTTTTTATGATAATTTGGGAACAAAAGAGCATGGCAATACTTTTGAAACTTAACAATCTTGACTCCTTTGCTAATATTTACTTTTTTTATTCTTTTTAAAAAAATCCCTTTAAGTTTCCCTTTAAAAAAACGCTATTTATAACTTTTTCTATGATGCTGATGACTAACTCTCCTGCTCAATAAACTGTAGCTTTTTGAAAATAATTTTCTTCCAGCTCAAACTCTTATTCGTGAAGCAAGAAAAGCAATCTCATCAGAAACTACAAAGAGTTTAAAAGATGATAATGCTGATGATGGGGCAGAGTATTATTTCTGGGATACTTTAAGGAGTATTTGTTTATTACCTGAACAAGCAGCATTCAATTCGAGCGGTATGACGCTTTGCAAAATACAAATAGTTATTTACACAAAGAACTATTTACATAAATATTTAAAAATTTTTATATTTACATAAAGTAGTTAAGCAACACGTGAGATTAATGGATTTTTGTTTCTTTTTTTTGATAGGAGAGCTGGTTGAGAAACTGAGTGATTTGCGTGACACGTCACTACTTATGATGGGAATCTCAAACGTACTCTGGCTGACATTTATGATCACTATCATGGATCAAGGAAAATCTCTTAATGTGCTTGGAACTTCGTTTGCCAGTTTTGCGTTCTTAGTAGTGTATAGCGTCGTTTTGGTTTTTCAGTTCATCTCAATGATTATCCACAGGTATTTAGTTTTTGAAATTATATCAAGTAAAAAAAAAAATATGAAAGTAGTTTTTTTTTTCCTTTCTAACATTTTAACTTGTTTGCTTTATTAGTTGTAATAGATAATTTTATGTTAGTTAATTGTTAGTAAAATGTTTTTCAAACCTGGTGTTCTTCTTCGGAAGAGTTCATCTTATTTTTGTTGTTGCTTTTTGAAAAATCTTAAACAATTCTAGGCTTGAAGCTGCATTACATTACATAGCAAGAGCCCCATTTAAACCTGGTCATTTTAAATCAAATTGGGCGTGGCGTGACGATGATCTTCCCGCTCCACCAAATCAAGAAGTATTGGAAAGTATTAGGAGAAAAAGGCGAAGGCCAACTAACGAATCAAATTTGAGCGCCGAGAGAATGAGACATTTCTCGCTGGTTAATTAAATCATAGTGACATATATAATGTTGTTTTATAAATAAGTTTTGTAAATAATGGTTTCTATTTTTCGAGTTTCACGCTTTTTTTCATGAAAATTTTTAATAGTTTTTAAATTTTTATATATATAAAAGTTTTGCTAATTATATAAATTTATATTTTTATTGATTTATTTCAATTTTTTTTGTTTAGTGGAGACAGTTACACTAGTCTAAAATGACTCTGGAAGTAATCACTCCCAGAGTAATCAATCACTCTCCGAGTAATCATTCCCCGAATAATCTACAAGTGAAAATATACTCCGGTCTTTTTTTAGGATCGTACTCCCTCAATTAAATACTCCCAATGAGGAGTACTCATGTACTAACCTTATGAAACTTTCTTTCGTAATCCTTATAATAACTATCGATATTTTCTCACTTATTTGTTATTTGTTTTGTTAGAAGAAAAAGTTATATTTTTTTAGGCTATAAGCCTGAAGCTCTAACCTCTTAAGGCTATAAGCCTGAAGCTCTAACCTCTCAAGGCTATAAGCCTGAAGCTCAGGCCCTATTTTTTTCCTTCACTTTTCGATTAAGTTCTTTATTTGAATTTAATTTTATTTGGTGAGTTTTTTTTCTATCGTACTGTAAAAGTATTCTCTGATTATTATTCTCCTGATGAAAAAAAAAATTTGAGTTGCATACGATTACGAGTCTTATATTTTAATTTTGTACAGATCGTTGATCTAAGTTCAAATTTAAATTTATTGAATTAAATTCGAGTAATAAAGAGAAAGGATTTACAATTTATTACGATTGACATGTTTTTATTCGCCAAGTCTTCACCCTGCAGTTAACTGACTTGATAACCCATCAAAAAGACCTCACTTAGGTAACCGAATTTTGATATTGTCAGTTTTTTTACTTTCCTGCGTTCCACAGTTGATGCCTCACTAGTACTGCTAATCAAAAAAATATTTAACAGGAATTAGTCAAGTTAAGCTCGTGTCCCCTTTAATTTTACGCAGTTTGCGAACAAAGAAATAAATTTGCAAAATAAAGTTCATAATCCCTCTGTCCCCAAACACTGATCTAATTTCTATTTTAAGTCCCGGATTATTGAAAATTTACAACTTATTTTTATTTTTTTTTTTTTAATTTTTTATTCATTAAAACTATTACTTTTATGAATTAAAAATTTTTGGATGCAATCTTTATGAATTGCAGATATTCGTGCTGAAAATAAAAATGAAAGAATTGCTCTTATTTTCTGTCATTCGCAATTTTTCGAAGACTGAAATATTAGAATCGATATTGTTCATAGAAACGGTTTTAAGAAATGGTTTTACTTAAGTCCATATTACGAAAAGCCTGAAGAACCAGAGCCACATCATCATCACATCGGCAAGTTGAGTTAAAAAGATTCATCACAAAGGTTATTTCTTTCAGCAGTTGCACGATCGTTCCAAAAATGAATGGTATGATGGGAAAATTGGATTTTGGTTATTCATTAAATAAGAATCAGTAAAAAGAAACAAAAAAAAATTTTTCGAAAAAGGCACAATGGTTTCAACTGCAGTAGTAGTAGATAAAAATGAGTATCGAAAAGTTTTGATTGAAAAAGTGCTTCATCAAGTCAAAGTGGCCTAGTAATCAAGTCGAAGTGGTCTGGTAATCGGATTGAGAAAAGTAAACCAATTTTCGTTCAACAAGATTCAACTTAAAGTTTTATATTTTAGAAAATGATTTAGATTTTTGTTTCATATGCAACTAGAAAAAAACTTCATGAATAATTAACTTTTCAACCTCCCAAAAGTCCTGACATGAACATTCTAGATTTGGGTTACTTCCGTGCTGTACAAAGTGCTTAAATCCGTCGAATATTGATGAGATTGTGAATGTTGTTAAGGAAACTTTTCAGATGTTGCCTAGAGACGCATTGCGCAAAGTTTTTTTGGAACTTCAAAGCTTTATGATTGAAACACTGAAAGCAAATAAAGGAAACAAATACAAGTAGCCACATATAGCTAAAGATCATTTAATGAATGAAGGAAAGTTGCCCATCGCTCTAAATATTGATTTTGAAATATCAACCGGGCTGTTTATTGTTTTAAATGAATAAATCTTCTTTTTTATTTTTATTGAATAAAAAATTTAAACACATACATAAGTTCACGCACACACATGTGATTCACACACGTACATGTATTTTACAGAAATTGGAACAGTATTTTGGGGCAGAGTAAGTATACAATTTATTTGACGGTTGTGCCTTTTTAAATGATTGCTAAATTGAAATCCATGTACAGTAGTTACAATTACGCATGTTTCTAAACAGATATTGTAAAAAAAAAGAAATGTAGCAATAAGTAATAAAACATTTTAGCTAATTGTACTTCCATCAATCTGGTTTATTGTCATTTTGAAATTAAAAAAAAAAAGGGTCAGAAATAGATTTTTATTTCAGCTCTCGACTCCATCCCTTCCAAAAACTTTCTACTCTCGAATCTGACTCCCTCGTCCCTGTTTTCTTTACTACCACACGAGAGTACCTTTTTTGTAATGGATTATCGGTTTCTTGTCGGGTTTGGATACCGATAGAACCGATAAAGGTCACTTACTTAAAACTTTATTACCCGAGGCATTGGGTTGATTATTGAAATTTTCAAACACTAGATGAAATAAATACTATTGGGTAATGCTCAATCGGGTAATCAGGGGTCAGATTCCTGTTCGGTCGGGTAGAGTTTGGTTCTTATCGGGACCCGGATATTCACTAATTTACAATTTCGTTATTTTTAAGTAAGAATATAATGAAATTTTATAAATAGTAAAACTTGAATCAAAAAGTTACAATCATTAAATAAAAAAAAAAACAAAAAAAAAAAAACGAAAAAAAGCTAATTGGAATTTAACTATTAAAGAAAATGAAAAAGAGTTTTGAAATTTTGATTTCAATTATAAACCTTATCTAGAGGAGAGAGGTAAGAGGAGGGTGAGACGGTTATTCTATTTTACGGCACCCACTTCCCAAGTCTATTTATTGCAAAGACTGAAAGAAATCTTTTTTCGACGCTTTTTGTTAACAAATATTTTGTATTTACCACGTTATATGTTAAGTTCTTTTGCTAGTAAATAAGAAATAAATGTATAAGTCCTGCTCTAAATCATATTTCCCAACAGTTTTTAATATTTGTGTGGTTTTTTTCTTCACAAAAAATGAGTTCTTAATATATTTTAAATCTTTATCTGACTAAACTGAAAACCGTTTTCTTTGTCTTCCATTTTACCAGTAACTTTTTAATCTTAATTTCAGAATTAAAATAACATTTACTTTGGTTAGGACATTTACTAAAATTTTAGCTGTCTTTATCAGTATATTTTAGCCGTAGGTTTTCGCTTGCTAATTTTATTTAACTCTTCAATGTAATAAAGAAATTTTTATCTTATTAACTATGATTGCAGTTCATTTATTAACAAATACATTTTCATATTCTTAGATGGATTTTAATGTCCCTTAACTATAGATAAAATGATTTTAGATTTGTTATCTAAGATTTAATAGCAAATTAACTGGGTGCAAATTTTTTTAAATTTTTCTCATACAAAAAAAAAAATTGATACCCAAATCACTAGCTATCACCCAAAAAACTAGCTATCACCCAAAAAGCTATCTATCACCCAAAAAACTAGCTATCACCCAAAAAGCTATCTATCACCCAAAAAACTAGCTATCTGTAAAATTTTATGTGAATTTTTGTTTCATAATTTTATTAAAAAAAAAGATTGATTCATTTTTCAACTATTACTCTACAATGAATTATTTAAAATCTAAAGCCAAATAACTATATATCATGGCACCTGCTAATGAAAAAAAAAAGTTTGTTGATGGTGAAAAGGTTTTGTGCTATCATGGTCCATTACTCTATGAAGCTAAGATAGTAAAAACAAGAACAAAAGATCGTGTTACAAAATATCTTGTTCATTATGCTGGTTGGAATGTTAAATGGGATGAATGGGCCGCTGAGAGTCGTGTTATGAAATACAATGAAGAAGGATTAAAAAAGCAAAAAGAACTCAAGCATCATCATAGGTTTGAAATATTTTAACTGTGTGTACATTAAATACAATTCATGCTATTTTTAATGCATCATTTTAAAGGCTTTACAATTCTCTGTCAACAGTATGGTTGTCTATGTAAAGATTTTAGAGAGAGCCTTTTTTTAATTTTGTGTATGTAGTGACCTCATGTCCATGAATTAAATATTTTTGCATAAAACATTCAATTATTTTAACCATTTTCCTCATTGTCAAATTTTTAGCGTCATTCAACAGAAGTAAATAAATTTTTCAAATTTCTTATAACAATAAAAATTTAATTTCTCTATTAATTAACGTTCTATCTTTTTAGTAATGCCAAGAAGGGCAGGAGTAAAAGCGCAAAAGATGAAAAAAAAGATGAAGGCTCAACACAATCCAAAAAGCGTAAAGGCAGAGGGGCTAATGCAGAATCTGAGCCATCATATGTGCAAAAGCTAGATGTTAAAGTTATTGTTCCACAAGATTTACGCCGATATCTTTTAGATGATTGTGATTTTGTTACCCGTCAAAGACAATTAGTTCCTTTACCCAAACCACCAGGTTTTTCAGTAAAAGATATAACAGAAAAGTATTTGAAATTTAAATTGGAAAAAAATAATGATGTAAAAAATCACAGTTCATTAGTTGAAGTCTGCAATGGGCTATGTGAGTACTTTGATGTTATGCTAGGCTCTCAACTCCTTTATAAATTTGAAAGAACACAATACAGTGATTTATTAAAGGATTACCCAAATAAGCCTCTCTGTGAGTTATATGGTTGTGAGCATTTGTTACGACTATGTATAATGTTAGGTAATGTGCTATCATATAGCTGTCTTGATGAAAGTAGTATGGAATTTGTTGTACTACATATACACGAGTTTCTAGATTTTATGATGAAGAATTCTGAAGACTTTTTTGTTGCTGAGTATGAAAACTCTACTCCAGATTATCAACGGCGATGTGCTTTCTAAATTTAAATTATAATCTTTTATAGCTTTATTTATTGATATTTCAACTTTTTATTCTTATATTCTTAAAAGTTTAAATGTAATGTAAAGAGGTTCTTTATTTTCTTAGTACCTGAAAATATCTGTATTTATTAGGAAATAAAGATGTAAAAACATTACAGGTAAATTCTACTGCTAATATGATTCTACAGGAAAATATATTAATTTTTATTAGTATTTGTGTATAAAAGCTAATACAAAGGTCAAAAAAAGTTCTTTTTTTTTTTACTCTTTTTAATAGTGCTTAAGAACAAGTAATAAAAAAGAAATTTATCTGTTTTATCTGATTGATTTATTGCATTGTGTTATTAGCTTTTATTAAAAGATTAAGATTGTATATTAGCTTTGATTTTACAATTGTAATCATTTTTCTAAAATGTTAAAAAGAGGAACAAAAATTGTGTTTTACATAATTGTGTGCATTTGTTTTCTTAGTTTAAATAAATTGCTATAATTTAGCAATTATGTCTTCTTTACAACGTGAAGTTTTAAAAAAAATGCTTCCACCTTTGCCAAACCAATTATCTACTGACAGATCAAGTGGGCAGAAATCTCGTTTTTCTGGCTTGTATGTAGTTTGTTTTTTATAGATATCTATTTAAAAAGTTCATTAATTTTTTTTTGCTCAAAAAAGTTTATTTTAAAGAAACAAAATAACTTTCATTCAAAGATTACAAGCTATCATTTTATAGCTATCAAGCTATCATATTGTCAAAGATTACAAGCTATTATTATTTCCCTGCACAACTCTTGTTCTTAGTCTTTTTGTTTGGCAACAAACAGACTCTACAATTGAAGTTCAATTAAGAAATCTTCATCTTTTAGTGATCATTTCATCAAGCTACTTTTCAAGAACTTCGAAAGATTGAAAATGATGCTCAGAAAGCCTTTTAGCATTTTTTACCTAAACAAATGATGTTCAGAGGCTACAATCTCTTGTGAATATTTTAGGACAAAAAAAAAAGCCAAGAGAAGTTGAGTAATGTCAAAAGACTTTACTCAACTTCTCTTGGTTTCAGCTTTCAACGTCTCTTGGTTTTAAGAGTCACCCATTTTTCTTGCTTTGAAATCAATCTCTTTTAAATGAATCCCTTTTAAATGAATTACTGGGGCAATAATTTTTCTGCAAAAATTTGAAGGTTTGAGATGGCTTTTCATTCAATCTCATTTCCATTTCTTCATCCTCAAACCCTTTTCAACTTTCTGAATATTGTTTGTTATTGTATCAATGTCTCTATTTTTGAAGCATAAGAACCTATCTTTTGGTTTTGGATAGAGCATACTTACCTTAAAGTTCTCTTAAGCAGTTTAAAATGAAACAAAATAAAGACATTTGACATTTTTGATTGACATTTGCTTGACATTTTCAATGAATTAAAAAATCTTTCAGCCAAGAAACACTAGATATAAAAGAGAAATCTTTCATGTCTTAGCAGTAATTAAAAAATGTGTTAAAATAGTAACATTTACATGAATTTATTAAAAGAAACTGGTTTTAAAACTCCCAATAATAAAAATCGAAGAATGCATTTCATTCAGAGAATCAGCGTAGATTATCTAATTAATGTACTTGGCTTATTTACATGTACTAAGTTGTTTTTTTTTTTATTTTAATTTAGAATTCCAAAGCGGAAAAATAAGGACTACACAGAACTATCATGGACAGAGTTTTTTGATGAACACAAAGTAGTGAATGTCAGGGAAAATGTAATTATTTTCTAAGTAGTTCTTGTTTTTTTCTTACAATTTCTTAAAACTTTTATTCAGAGAAAAAGCTTCACTTACTATATTTTAGCATTTTAGTGTGTATTTGCGAGGATGCACTGGCCCACTGCTGCTTCTTCTTCATGGTGGTGGACATTCTGCACTTTCATGGGCTTTATTTACAGTAAGTGGATTACTTATTGATGACTAGAAGATAAGTATCTAAAGCTTTTTTCTAATTGTCTAAAATACATTTCAATATTTTATTTTGATTTAGTTTTTTTTTAATTTTGATAAAAATGGACAACAACACTAAATTTCTCGTATGTTTATGATGATTTAGTTGTTTATTTGTAGGTTACTTTTGGTGTAGGTTTAATTATTTCATTTAATTATTTATGTGTAATTAAGGTAAATTGAGTATTTGTAATTAAAGTACCCTAAAATCATTTAGCAATGTACAGTTTTTGCTAAAAACTGGAAAAGTCTGTATTATTATGTTTAGAAGCATGTTCATTCAATATGTGAGTGCCAAATTATGGCTATTGATTTTAGAGGTCATGGTAAGAAATAGATTGCTTATTTTTAAGTATTACATGAGAGGTTTAACAGTGTTCAATTAACCTCATATCTTATACCTCATGTTTCTCATGTTTACAATTTTAAAGTAAGTTTATGAATTACCATAAATTGAGGTGGCTCCAATAATAAAATCCCCGAAATGTCATTAATTGCACCACTTAAAATGTCTAAATTTGTCACTAAAACTCATTGTAATAAAAGGGCAACACCCAAACTAACCTTCTGAAATATTTTTTTATAAAATTATTTTTAAAAATTACCCCAGACTGTTGACAAAGTTATCTCTTGGAGGGTTGTCCAAGCTTGAGCTTTTTACAATAACTTCTTACTTTTTTGACAAAACTTGTCAAAAACAAAAATTCTGGGTCTGCCAATATTTTAGTACTGACTGAATACATTTAGCATCAGCACATTTGTACTTTATGTTATACAATACAGAATTAACCTCCCTATGATAAAAATTTAGTTTAAAAAAAAATATTTTCAATGAGTTATTGGTCAAAACTTAAAATATACTGCCCATGGACAAAGTTTCCACCATTGGACGTACTCGCCTCATTTTACTCACAATATTAACAACTGCAAAAAGGAAACTTGAGATAAGTTAACAACAATCTACCTTTTTGAGATTGTTAAGCTTTTCTAAGCTATTAAAAGACAAAGAAAATAAGCACTTACTCCAGTTTTTTTTTTTTTTTTTTGTGGATTGTTTTTTAGGTTCTACCTTTACAAGTGATGATTTAAATATGGCCGCTGAGGTTCTTGCTCAGTAAGTTTATCTTTTTGCTAAAAGGGCTTTGGATCTTGTAAGTCTATAGATATCCGATAGTATTGCTTAAAAGTAGAAGTTTAAAAATACTCATCCTTATATTTTCAATTAGCTGTTGTTTAGGAGTTTTTTTTAAATTCTTCTGTTTGATCTTAAATGATAATAATTTTTATTAATTTAGAGATGTTGCTGATATTGTTATTGCATTTTACAAAGAGATACCTTCAATTGTTCTGCTTGGTCATAGGTAATGAATGTTCTAAGAAGTTTGAAAAAAAACCTTTTAAAGAAAAGTTGACATGGTCTAATCTCTGAAAACAAAGTAATAAAATAAAGTTGTTTTATAAAAACCTCTTAAAGTAAAAAGAAACTTCAAAAAGATCATCCAGATATTTTTTTGTTCAATTTAGATAGTGATTTGTTTGAATAAAATATCACAAGTTATTTGCTGTAAAACATTTCTGTTATGTTCAAATAAACAGTGTGAAATTATGCTAGTTCAGCTGAAATCTGATTTGTCAATAGTTAGCTAGGTGTATACCAATGCTGATATTTGGTCTATTTGTAACAACTACTTAGATATGGCAGTTTATGTAAAAATAAATTTGCTTTGAATTTCAGCAGTACTGGCCTTTCACGAGTTTCTTGGTTGTTGCACATAGCTGTGTTGATCAAAAACACAGTGTTTTGACTTGAACACAGATCACTGCCACAACATATATGACTAGTTAGAAATAAAACTTTGGAAGAGCAGTTAGAGAGTTTTTAAAAATTTGATAAGTAAATTTAATAATTAATATTTTGATAAATGAATTAAGTTTTTATGCTTTTGCTATTGATAATACTGACATCAGGTTTAAGTGTAAAATATCTGCAGGTTGCAAGTGGTACACCATAGTATATTCCCACACTATAAAGTACTTAACTTATGTTTACCACCAAGAAAATGATAATCAATTAAATTAATAATTCATGATATTTTACTTTTATTCATGATAAGTACTTTTACTGGCTCACAGCTATAAATAATTTCAACATTTTGCTGCATAAACTAATAATAATTTTTAATTAAAAAAAAGAAAAGTTGCAAATGCTGCAACTACAATATAATTTGAAAAATTAAAATGAATAAAAACATGCTGACAACATATATCACCATAACATCATTTGTACCCATAACAATGTTAATTTTAGGCATTTATACTTACCCTCTCGCATTTTTTTCAGAATCTTTTTTTTTGTGTGTGAAAGAAATGATGTATAATCAAATCAAATAAAGAAGTTCTATGCAGTACAAGTATCTATGAAGTAAAGAGCTCAATGCAGTATATAAAAGAATCAGCGTCAAAATAAAGTGATTCTTTCTTAGCAAAGTCCTAGATTCTTTTCTATTAAAGACTAGCTTCTGGATTGGTAAATAACTCTTCAAAATAAGATTTAAAAAAGTCTTTGATAATATTGCAGCTCAATATTCTTGTGTTAGTATTTTTTATATGATTAATGATAAGTTACTTTTATTACATGTACTTTTATTACATGTACCAAATTCAAAGTGATTGTGCTTTTTTGCTAAGTCATGTGAAAAAGTATCTTGTAGCTGGATCTAGTCTCTCTAGATCCAGATGCAAGATACTTTTTCAGCAATATAAATGTATTTTATTTGGGTCAGGGGTTAATATATTTGTTTGGGTCAGGGGTTAATATATTTGTTTGGGTCAGGGGGTTGATATATTTGTTTGGGTCAGGGGGTTGATATATTTGTTTGGGTCAGGGGGTTGATATATTTGAAAACTATCCTAGTACTCCTTTTTTTTGTTTTGGTAAAAAATTCCTATAAAAAAATCAAGTTTTAAAAATTTTATTAATCTCCATCAATAAAATTTTTTTTTTTTCCTTTGAGAAATTCTTTTCTAAATATACATATGTAACTTGGTTAAAAATAAGCTTTTATGACCTTGATACAGTTATAAGTTTAGAGAGCTTGTATATATCAACAGTCACTATATTAATTGTTTGTTGAAGGTATATTAAACATTTATATATTAAATATTTATTGAATAATAATTTTATATTAATTGATTGTTCAAGTAGTAAACTAAAGAATATTTCCAAAAGGAATTTTTCTTTCCTAAAAAAAACTTTCAGATTTACTTTATAAGAAAAAACCTTGAAACTAGTTTTTAAAAATACTTTCCAAAGGTAAGTTTGATTTTGAGATTTTATTTGCAGCATGGGTGGAGCAATAGCAGTTCATGTTGCAGTTAAAGAGCTCATACCACTTGTTGGTTTAGCTGTTATTGACGTCGTTGAAGGTAATAGATTTATTTTCTTAATTTTTCAAATTTACTTTTTTAGCTGGGTGAAGTTCAAAGGTGTTTTTTTTTTTTAAAAAAAAACAAACTTAGAAATGATAATTTTTATCTTTTCCTTTTTTTTTTTTAAATAAATTTTTAAAAAATTTAAAAAACCTTCTTAGGTGCAACCAAAAAATAGTTTACCAACTACAATTAATTTATTTACCAACTAAATCATTGAATATCTTAATTTTTTAAAGATTTTTTTATATTTATGTTTTTTTAGGGACAGCTCTTGATGCTCTTTCTTCAATGCAGAGTTTTCTGCGAAGCCGCCCTCAAACATTTAAATCTATTCAACAAGCTATTGAATGGAGGTTTCTGTTCAATACTTTCCTTATTATTATTATTATTATTATTATTATTATTATTATTATTATTATTATTATTATTATTATTATTATTATTATTATTATTATTATTATTATTATTATTATTATTAATTATTATTATTATTATTATTATTATTATTATTATTATTATTATTATTATTATTATTATTATTATTATTATTATTTTTATTTTACATTTTGAACTGCTTATCCTAATTTAAAGTTTGAGATCTGGTACCCTACGAAATATTGAGTCAGCAAGAGTTTCCATGCCTGGACAAATCAAACAGTAAGTTTTTGTCTACAAATCTAAACTTTTTCTAAATAATGGCTGATATTAAGATATCAACTATTTTTTCTAAACAATGATTGACACTAAGATATAAAATATTTTTAGAAGGGAAGCAGTTAGTTCTTTTGAGGGTTCTTCTCTCTCTGGCACAATAGCTGAGGCTGAAGAAGAAGAACCAAGCAGTGAGCTTCATGAAGAAACAAAAGAGGTAATGCTTTTAGATTTTAAAGCTTCTACTAAACACAATCAGGGAGCTAAATGATAACAATGCTTTTGGTGTAATTTTCAGACTCATGTTTATGAGTGGAGAATAGATCTCAAGCAGACAGAACCATTTTGGAAAGGTACAGAAATGTATATAAAATTTTAATAATCTGTTTAACTAACGGCTATGTTATCTAATCTAGTTTTTATCTATTTAATGGTTTTTTTTAATAAGGTTGGTTTGAGAATATGTCTTCATTGTTTTTGTCTTGTTCAACACCAAAGCTGCTTATATTAGCTGGTATGTTGTTTTTTTCAAAAATTTCCAAAGATAAGTTTATTTTAATTTTGTTCTTGCTTTAGTAAATTTTGAGTTGTTACACAATCAGTAGTCAAAGACACAAGTCTTTGATCAATCAATAAATCATTTATCAATTTAATCACTTTAACAACTTTAGGTATCGATCGCCTTGATAAAGCACTCACAATCGGACAGATGCAAGGTTTACAAATACTCTTTTAACCCTTTTGGAAAAATTACAATACCAAAGTATTAAAGTATTTATATAAATTTAGGCAAATTCCAAATGCAAGTGTTAGCGAAATGTGGCCATATGGTTCATGAAGATGCTCCTGATAAAGTAAATGCTGCTTTTAGTTGATTGCACTTTTAAAAAAATATAAAAGTTTTGTTTCTATTTGTGTTTCTTTTTTGCAGGTTGCAGAGATTATTGCTGGTTTTTTAGTTCGTCAGCAACTCACTTCAATGAAAGGATCGTTCCCTAGGTTTATTTTCAAATTATTAGTTTCTATCATTTTAAATTGCACTTCAGTTAAAATAATCATCAAAACAATTTAGGTTAGATAAAATATGAAGAAAACCCATTTCATCTGTTAAATGGTAATCGCCAACTAACTGAAAAATACAGTATTGAAATGAGAGTCCAGTGATGAAAATGAAAGTTGAGAAGTTCTATCACAAAGATGTTAGTAATATATTATGGTATGCAAACTTTTAACTTGGGGTAATATAGAAAAAGGTTTAAACAACAAATGTACAATTAAGTTTAACTAACAAAAACTTAATTAGCAAAAACATTTTATTTGCCTCTTATGGAAAAATTATTTCCAGCTGCAGAAGAAAAATGCTGAGCAGTATTTAAATTGTAGATTTATAGTTAACAAAGGTTTACATTCCAGATAAAATGTTGAATAGATCAAACATGCTTTAATTTTTTTATTGTTACATTCTCCATGTCATAAAGAGCTCTCAATAACAATTTTACGGTTTGTCAGAATAAAAAACTGGTTAATAAATGAGTTTGCACAAATTTTTTATTTGGTTAAAACCTGAAGCAATATATTTTCATTACATACTGACATATTTATTATGAATGGGAGAAGGGAATTCCACAATTTTTTTTATTAAATGTGATCCAATTGAGTAATTGCAGCCCTTGATAAAATGTACATAAAATCTTAAAGTTACAGTTTTTTTTTATCCATTTGGAAGCCTTTCTTAATGCTTTAAATGATTTAGACTTTAAGCTTAAAATGAATTATGCTTTTTACTTTAGTAATTACAAGTTATATTAACAATAGTTAGGGAGAGAGAAGCACATTCCTATAATTTTTATTAAATGAGGTATAATTTAAGTACTGTAATATTTGAAGTTTTTATTTCACTTTTTTCATTGAATGTTGCTTGGGACATTATAATTTGGAGCTTGTTACTCAGATGCAGGCAATTCTCCAAGCATAGAGCATGGAGAGTTAATTTAAGAGTGGAAAACTTTTATATTGGAGGAGTTTTTAACTCCTCCAATATAAAAGTTTTCTACTCGTTCATCTATTAAAATATAACCTGTAGAATGACCTGTTGAATAAAAAAAATGATGGTTTTTTTACAAAACCTCAATATATCCCAAGTTTAAATATCACTTGAAATTGGACAGGTCAGAAAAAAAATCTCTTCTGACAGTCTGCAGAGGTTTTTTAAATGTACACCAAATGTCCAGTGCTTCCATTATGTTTTAAAGGTAGCAGTCCAGGATTAGAACTAGATTGTCTTATGAATTGTATCTTACTGAGATCTTACTGCCCTTAAAGAATCTTGATAAGATTTTTAAAGATAACTTTTTCTCTTTAAGTACCAATGATAAATTGAAAAAACCTTGTCAAATTTAAAAAAAAAAAGTTTGTGTGCTAGAAAAAGAAGATTTTAAAAAAAGAGATTGGACATTGACAGATTGACTTACAGAAAAAGAATATATTATTAAATTATCTAAATGTGTTTATGATTCCTTAAGAAAGGAATGGTCTCTCTCCAACCAGTTCATGAATTTTCCCTTAAGTCTGATTCAGGTTTTTGTTGGGCTGTCTCCATCTCTACCCAAAGTAAGAGCACTCAGAAAATACTTCATACTATTCAATTAAAACAAATGCTTTTCAAATCTTTATTGTCTGCGTTAGTAACTTGGTGATCATATTTCTTATAATTGTTTAAATCATGCCAGAGCTGTAGGTCATTGTAGGAAGTATTGGTGCCAATAACTGTATTCAGCCACTACTCTATATTGAACATAAAGACTGATTAATAACTTCAGTCTATCAACAATGTGTTGTGGACAGTCTGAGCACTGCTAACATCTTTGTTGAACATAAACTTGATGGCATTAATGTTTCAGAACTGTAAACATCCCCCCTTTATTTCAAGATTGTTGTGTTTCTTTGCATGCTGAATGCTTATTACAGCAGGAAACAAAATACTGTCAAAAGGATAATACAAATTAGGTTAATTTTAATTTAAAGTGTTATTAGACAGCTACAACAAAAGTATAATAAACTAACTTGGATTTACAGGTCAATAAATTATCAGAATCAATATAATTTGGCAATAACAATTGTTATACTGTTTATTTTAAAAATCTTATCCAAAGTTTTTTTTTAATCTTTGAATTTCATTACTTAACAATTTTCTCAAATCAGTAAAAAGAATTTAAGTTGTTAAAAAGTACATAAATATTATATTTAGAATTAACTTTCAAATCAAATTTTTTTTTTTTTTAACTTTGTCCTAAGAATGTTTGTAAAAATAACATTAAACCATAATTAGAGTTCTTATATCTTTTAGGCACATGCCAGAATGTTAAAAGCAGCTAAACCATTACCACTTGAATTTTGGTAAAGCTTTTTAAAATTGTGAATTCAGCAATCAATTGATATTAAAAAAGCACTGCATGGTGGTTTTGGTGATATTTGATTAAAGCTTTTGAGAAAAGTTATTCAACATGCCATGTTGAAAATGCTTGAAGACAATGAAGTCCTTTTGAGAAACTGTTTGTGACCATTAAGTAATTATTGTTCGCTATTTTGAAAACACAAGTAAATTTTATATTTCTAAATTTGTTTTCTTTTGTAGAGTATTTTAATTTAACATTTCCATCTATAAAAGTCGGAGATAAATCTTAAATATATAAATTTAACATTATCTCCAATAACTTTATGGTATGAAGACCACAGGAGAAGAGCCACAGTTGTCCACTTTTTCTATTTTTAAGAAAAATAGAATTTTGTGTTTAAAGATTTCAGTAGTCTTTAATGTTAAACATTTTTTAACACCTCGATAACGTACCTGGTAACGGGGGTTATTTACCTGATAATACCTGATAATAGTGGTTATTTTTTCTTTGGATATTGTCAGAATTAATATGAAAACTTGTGAAATTTTTTTAATTTTCAACAGATCCTTTTTTTTAAATTAAAATTGTTTTCCTTATTTATGATTTCTTGTTTTCAAAGCTTGGAAATATTCAAAAAATTTATTTTTGAAGTTTATATTTTATGTGAGTGTACTTTTTAACAAAGATTGATTTCCTTAATGCAAATTTTCTTTCACTTTGCTAAAGTTTAAATCTACAATTGATGAATCCACAATGCTTAGTTATGACCAACTTTAATATTTAATATCTTTAGGTTTCAATTGACACTTTCAATTGGTTTCTTTCAGATTTAAATAATGACTGAAAGCAAAAAAAAATCTTGGTAGTTCCCTTAACATGAATGAGGGTAACAAAGAGGGCAGTGATGGGCTCCTTGCTGGCTTTTTGTTTGGAAATATTGATGAATCTGGGCGATTGGAAAATGATTTTTTTGATCAAGTAAGTCTTTAAACAAAGTAGACTTTGCTTAAAATGTACTATAATTTTTTTTGGCTTAGATTTAGTTCAAAGAAATCTGTTTCATATTAAAATAATTAACTAGATGATCTGTTGTGATATCAGTTTTCACTAAAAAAAAAAAATCAAACCAGAAAAATTGACTACATATTCACATTGCTTATTTCACAGATTGTTATAAATCAACCAAACTTATTATTAATTACATAACTTACAAGTAATAAACTATGTATCTAATAATAAGTTTGGATAAAAAGCTACTAAATAAATGTAACTCAACTTCAGAGGGAATTAAGTGATTGCAACTACAAAAATTCCTATTGCAGAGAGCATGTAATCTCTGCAATCTTTGTTATAGTTATAGTAGCTATGGCAATCTGTAGACATAATTGAGATTTAAATATTTTGAAACTTAAAATTAAAAGTTTAGCTGAAAATTGATCAAAATGACACCAAAAGATCAAAATATTTTGCCTTGTAAAGAACAGTGTAAATTAAAAGTTCCTTTTGTTTTGATTTTGCTTAGTCTTTATATTCAAAAATTAATAATCAAGTATTTTGTAAATCAGTAGATCATTTTTAAATCAGTAGATATTTGATTTTTTTTAATTAACAATACAATAGTCATGTTTTGTAAGAGGAGCATGCAGTTGTCATATTTGTTGAAAAAAAAGTCTTAAATGTTTGGTTATAAAAGAAGATTTAAATGATTTAACAAATTTTACAGGATGCAGCTAGTCAGCTAGGCCAGCTTGCTGAATTTGGTGCTCTAAAGAGTTTAGTTCGTGACATCAGTGAAGAGAAAAGTCATGATGAATCTGGATACTTTCAAGGTTTTAATTTAACAAAGCCATTTTTTAAGTTAATGTGTTTTTGATGTTGGTGGTGATGCCAATCTCCGTGGTAATGTTATAAACAGTGAAAACCAGGCCCGTTTTTTCCAATAGTTACCATAAGCACTAGTTTTATAGTGAACCCACAAAAAATAGAATGTACATATGAAGAAGAAAAATATTTAAATATAATTCAGGTACTAAATTTTCTACTGTAGCAAACACTAGTTATAGTATAATTTGACAAAAAACTTTTAAAAATATTTTTAAAAAATTTTAGTAACATTTTTGTCCCAACAAAGTTTAAAAGCATTTTTAAGGAATATTTTTGGTCGAAATTATTTAAATAGTTTAGCCCTAACCCCTGTGACAATAAAGTGACAATCTTAGAAGAAAAAAAAAAAATTTCCCTGAAAAATTCTGGATGTCTCTGTGTGTGTGGCAAAGATCTACAAAAAGATTAAGATAATTCTAGTAAAATAGCTTTACTACTTAAACTAAAGATGTCTTTTAAATTAAGTTTTTGTTTAAGTTTTGTTTAAGTTTTTTGCATCAATTTTTTTTTTAACTTTATAGAGTTTGTCCAAAAATCATCTGACTGTATTGATTTTTTTTTAACTTTGTAGAGTTTGTCCAAAAATCATCTGACTGTATTGATTTTTTTTTAACTTTATAGAGTTTGTCCAAAAATCATCTGACTGTATTGATTACAGTAACATTGATGAGCTTGCTGATGAATGTTCTGAGCAGTCAAGCTCCAGTTCAAAAATTTTTTTTAATATTAAAAAAGAAGAAGGTAAATTTTTATTGTTTTTTTTTTTTTTTTTTTTTTTTTTTTTTTTTTTTTTTTTATAAAAAAGTATCATTTTTAATGCTTCATTATTTTAAGATTACTTATTTCTAGATGATGATGATTATGATGAATTGGAAAAAGAAACTTCCAATGATTGTAAGAATAAATTTGTAATTAAGTGTAAAATTAAATGCAATTCTCCATTCAACTCAAGTTTTTAATTGGATGAAAATTTATTTTTTTTGGTTTGAACAAAATTTTTAAACATATCTCAAACTTGTTTTTTTATATTTGTTAATATATTCTCCAGTTTCGAGCGAAATCCCTCAGCTCCATATTCCTCTGCCATCAATTGTGCCTAAAGCTGAAACGTTGGATGTTGAAGAAAATGATGAAGTCAATGATTTATTCTCTCCCTCCAGTCCTTTAGAACCTTTAGATCATATTGATATCAAAAATGAATCTTCCTCAGAAAACGTACTACATGAAGGTTATTCTATATGTCAATATGTATATAATTTTTTTACATAATGAACATTTTTATTTTGTATGTATATACAATATGTATGCATTGTAGTGAATGATCAAAATTGTTATTTAGTTCCATAAGGTTCAAAATTAGGTATTATTCAAACTTTCATAACAAAAAAATTTTATATTTACAAAGGTTTTATATTTTTTGCTTAAAATACACCATGCTTAAGCATTTTTAAATGCATGCTTTGTACTGCTACTGCTCTTAGAGTATGACAAAATAGAAATTGCTTGCACCCAAAAATTAAACTATGTACCTCTGCAACTCCCAATTTTTTTCTTTTTAGTCTTAAGAATTCTTTTCTTTTTTTAAAAAAAAAACAACTGAATACTTTATGTAGTTAAAAAAATAATTTTTAAAGATATTAATTTCAAAATCAAGAAAACACTTTTAAGCAACTTTCTCTTTTTTTTTCTTTTGGGGGTTTCCTACGGAACAGTAAACACTTTTACTTCAGTATTTATGTAATTCTGTAAATGAATTAAGCATTTCAAACTTTCTGCAACAGAATGTCTTCTTTGAAAAAAGTCTTTAAATAATTTATTTGTATAATCAACTTTCTTATAAAACTGTTATTTTATTATTTCATTTTCATAATCCTCTAATTCAAAAAAACATACACAAAAAAAAAAAAGTATGAGAAGAATCACAGCTTAAAAAGTAGTTATGCTAAATCAATAGAAATGTTTTTGCTACTGTATATGAATGTTTTTAGTTTAATTTTGAAATTGCATTGATTTTTTTAGATATTTAACTAATAGAAATTATGTTACTAAACATTTAAACTGACAATCCATAAAATTAAAAATGTATATATTTAAAATCATTCTTTATGAAAATACGGGCTAATGTGCAACATATTACATGTGGTGATTATGAAAGGCAATTTTCATCAGCTGCTTTCTAAAACTCCCTTTTATAGCTTTGTTACAAGTATTAGGTCATATTTTTACTGGAAATATCAATAATTTTTTGATATTTAAACTCTTAATAACATTTAATAACAAATATTTAGAAACGTGTCCTGTCACTGGTTTAGCTTCATTGGAAGGCAAGTCTGTTACAGATCTGTTTCCAGACTTTAGACCAAATAAAGTTTTACGCTTTTCTCGTCTGTTTGGTCCAAGAAAGTATGTTTCTGCCCAATGGAAAGCACACAAGAAAAAGAAAAGAAAGAGAAAGTTGCTTTCTATTGAGACAACAAAAAAAGCAACAGGTTTTGAACTGAAGTTTGGTCAAAACCCAAAACCTGAAGACCTGGAACTTGATGATGCAGTAACATTTTGTTTTATATAATTTTTTAATGTTATTTACATGAAATTGAGTTTTAAAGACAACCTTTTTTTTTAAATAATAAAATAAAAATTTGAAATTCTTAGAACTATTACTAAATTCCTGAAATTATTTTTAAATTTATTTTGATTTAACTTGAAGCTTTAATTGTTCACTAAAAATTGTAATTAAAGATTGTTTGTTTATAATCATAACTGTAACACCTCTCATCAAAAATAGTGACAATTGTTTATTGTCAATATTTTTCTGCCACTCTTTTAGCATTTTTTTAAAAATCATTCTGCACTGCTGTTATTATTTTCTATCAGCATCGTTTATCACTGTGATTGATTGCCTCTTATCATTTGCGCCCAGTGCTAATCATTAGTAATCTTTTTTTTTTTAGTTGTTAAAATATTACATCTTTATAAATTTATTACTAAAACCTCTAATTCTCGCTTAAAATTATTTTTAAAGTCTTCAAAATTATGGATAGACTATTACGGTTAATTAAAAATTAAGGAGTCATACATACAAAGAACATTTATATTTTCAGTACATAAATCCTTCAAATTTATAAAATTAAGTGTCTCACACCTCTGAATAATTTTGCATCATTTGTAATTGAAGTTTTTTTGACCTATAATGCAAATTATGCTTCAAACTTTGTTTCGTTTGAAGATGCAGGTTTAGTTTTAGTGACGGTCAACTTATTTCTAAAAGTGAATCTTTGCACACAGCATTTATTAAGATAGCAGTTACAGAAAAACGTTAAAGCAATGACACTTGATCAAAAGGATTACTTTGAAACACTTCTTTTAAAATTTAAACTTCTGAAAGCAGCATTTATTTATTAGGATCAGAACTATAAGTAACAATTCAAAAGCCTTCTTTTAAAAAAGCTTCTTTTCTGTTTTGTGCCTTTTAGTTCATTTACTTAAGTTCTATCTAAAGGATTTTAAATTAGTTAAAACAGCATAATAAATTTACAAAAGACTTATTAAGAAGTTATTATCAATTTTCTTTTTATCCGATTAATGTTGTTAATTTTAGAAATGAAAGTTCTTAAAAGAAGTTTGAATCAGCCATCTTATTTAATTTGAATCAGCCATCTTATTTAATTTAGATTCTTCATGTTAAGCCTCTTCCTCTACACATGTATGGTGAACAGTATCTTAGGCACTTAAAAGTGAATCAAAGTTCTTCTGCAGAAGCCAAATCATCAGAAGGATGTACTACTGAATGGTTGACTGGACCTGCACATTATTGGTACAAAAAGCACAGTGAACTTATTGAAAATGGCACCTTCAACTATGGCTACAAAGAGAAATCTGTGAGGTTTTTTAAAAATTTGTCATAACCATAAAAAGCTACATCACTAAAGTGAGCTTTGAATAGGAAGGTAGAAGTTTCAAATAGCAAGGAAATTAAATCATTTGCAAAGTATTTAATTTTAAAAACATTTTAGTTACAACAGAAAAAAGAAGAACGTGAAAAAGAGGCAAGCATCAAGTTACCTTCTGATGATCTTTTCAATATGGTTGCTCTAAAATCTTGGGAGGATGAAATAATCTGGACTGACCAGGATTATAATCCTGAGAGCAATACTTGGTGGAATCAAATGAAAGCAGGATGGATTCCATCCGGAAATATAAGAACAATGCAAGCTTATCTTAACCAATTTGCTAATAAAGGTAAAAATATTTAATTTATTATTTGTTGTGTTGTTTTTACTATTTTTATTATATTACATATTGTTATTAAGTTATAAATATAACATTAGTATTAATTACTACTACAATCAATTGTTATTATATTAATATACATATTTGTATATTAATATGATATATTGTATATCAATATATTGTGTTAAAAGTGTTGTTTTTTTTTATTATTTTTTAATTTCATAGTAAAGCAGTATTGTTTATGTGAAATTGGAATGTTCTAATTAAGTGAGTTTTTGAACATAACTTCATTTTTTAAAAAGACTTCTTTTGTTGCTATCATTATAGCTGCTTTTATCTTTAGTAGAAGTTTCGCATTTCTGTACTAGAATTTTAACATGTTTTTCTTCATGCTTCTTATATTTTGAAATAAAGTATTATGCATAAAAAGTTTTTAGAATTTTTTAAAAGAAGTCTAAAAAAATTATTTTTAAAAGCTTTCTAAACTTTTTTTAAAACTTGGCAATTTTTAGATATTTTTATTTATTACTGTTATTTTTAGGTTGTAATGATTTTTATTTTTAGGTTGTAAAAAATTTTTTTCCTATTTTTTCATACAACAGAGATACTCCCAACTGTCCTTTCTTATGCACACTGAAAAAAATAGTACCATGTTCATTTAGTATGTAATTCATGTAGTGTGACCATGACCTGAATTTTAGCAATTCATTCACCATAACTTAAGTTTGTTTGTCTTCTAAAATGTCTTAGGAATATGATCAAATTATTACTAGCATTAAAAATATGATTCTCTTAATAAAGTTAAATTATGAAAGAAAAAATTTCCTCATAAAAGTAAGTAAACTTCCGAGTTTTTATTTTTAATGTTTCAGGTTAAGTCTTTCATGATGATTTTTTCATAATGATTAAATAGTTTGCTTGAAACACAAATTATTAAATAAAAATAAAGAACACAAGTTGTTATTTTTACAAAGCATTTTTGTTTGTTTAGATAATTCATTGGAATCTCTTATCTGCACTAACATTCTGAAAAATTTTGAAGCACCTGCTGGTCCAATGTTAAATAAAGATCCAAACAGTCATAAAGTCTCTGACTGGTATAGTATATTTCCTATTGAAAATAAAGAACTTGTGTATGGAAAATGGGAAGATAAAATAATTTGGGATAGCGAAGCTGTTGATAAAATTCCATCTGTGGAATCATTTTGTCTTGACCCAAATGATGAAAGCATAATTTTGAATCTTCCAGAGGATGAAGAACCTGTGTTAGAGCTTCAAGAAGAGGCAACTTCAAAAAAAGAATATAAAAGCAAGACAAAGATTAAAAGATCAAATAATGATGAGGTTTATATAGAAAATTTTAAAAATTATACTTGAGAACTAAATTCTTAAACCTATGAAAATAATGAATAATTTTATTTCAAAAAGTAGTCCATAATAGTTTTTAAAGAAACTTTTGAATCATTTCATCGATAATATTGAATCAATAGAAAATCTATATTTACTTTAAGATATTTTTTACTTTTATTATTGATATGTTTTACACCTTAGTTGTGTCTGTACAACTTTTTTATAATACTTTCTATTGTTTATTTTATTATGAGAAATAGTTTTATAAGTATGATGTAATGTTCAAAATGTATTAAGCATCCACTATTAAGTTAATTAAAATCTTGTTTATTACATTTTAGGAGCTTGTCATGCAAACTTCACAGAAAAATATTTTCAACTTATCAAATGATGAGTTTTATCTTCCTAAACAAGGTTTCATTTGTTTAAAACTACAAAATTTTTACCAATGTAAAGAATACTGGGGCTAGTTGTAGCAAAATTTATAAATTTGTATTTATTTTATTCCTGAAAACATTTTTTAAAGTTTTAAGGTTTATAACACTTAGTAAGGTAATATAGCATAAGTGCTTAGTAACGTAATATAGCATAAGTGCTTAGTAAGTTAATATAGCATAGTGCTTAGTAAGGTAATATAGCATAAGTGCTTAGTAAGGTAATATAGCATAGTGCTTAGTAAGGTAATATAGTATTGTGCTTAGTAAGGTAATATAGCATTGTGCTTAGTAAGGTAATAGCATAGCTTCATTTGCTATTATAGAATGTAGTTAGCCTGCAATAATTAAAATTAAATTAGAAAAAATTGTTGTAACTTACCCAGTAACAGGGAAGTTGCAACAATTACATCAACACAAATATCAATATTTTTTATTTATTCTAGAGTAAAAAAAAAAAATATGATGAAACAGTGAAATATGAGCATACTGCATAAAGGCACAGTTCATAGCATAACATTTTGCCATAAAAAACATAAGGCAATTTTATATAAAAAATGTAAGGTAATTTTATAAAAATATAGAAAAATGGTTCAACAATAGAAAGAGTTTGCTATTTGTCTTATTGTTTGATAGCCAAACAAAACTAAAGTTGTCATCAGTACAAAGAACAAGAGTCAAATAAAAGTGATGAAAGTCTTGAAATCAAAAGAATCAAAAGTTCATAGATTACACATCAATAACCCTTCCATCAAATTCCATTGAGTTGAAATTAATAGAAGGGAAATTAATTTAATAGAAAGTCAATGGAAGTGTTTGTAGGATATAGCAGTCTTTTATTGGTTTCACATGTTGTTTTTAATATGCAGTTGACAGCAGTGCATACAGAGTTTAGGCTACACAGTTGTGTATCTTTTTGATTAGAAAAACCTACATCTGAAATTATATCCCAATTAAATAAGTATAATCTGTCTGTTAGAAAATCAATTATTTTCTGCTGTAATAGAGAACGCGAAAATGAAAATTAGATTTTTAAGCAGTTTTATTTAGATTATCCTTCATAAATGTATCTTGTGCAATTTTACACTTTTATACACTTTTCTTAAACAGACTAAATGCATAGCTGGACTTCTAATGGATAACTGGGGATGAAGGTTTAAAAATATGCTCATCTAATTAAGACCAGCAATTGAAAGAAGCAATGATGCGAAAAAAACTGATTAGTGTCTTTATGTATCATTTAAATGCAGTTTTGTGTGCTTCAGTTGCAGACAATCCAAAATAAACATCTGATTGTTGTAAGAGGTTATCAGTACCAAAAAGAAATAAACCTAACAAATGTGCCTAAAATTTAGAATCTACAATCTAGAATTTATATCTTTTTTTACATATTTACAGTATTATTTCAGAAAAATTCCCCATACAGTTAATTAAGTAATACCACTAACTAGCATCAAAATAATTATTCCAACTAACCCCTTTAGGAATTTTGATATAAATCAAATATTTTAAAATAAAATTAAGTTTTTTTTGTCTAAAATCAGTCTATTGCATCTAACCCCAGTTCCTACTTTAAAAATATTGTATTAAAACTCTCAATAACATGGCTTAAACTTATAACTAATTTTTATACACAGATCTGGCTGAAAATCAGTTACAAGCAGATATTGGAAACTTGTGTATTCAGGTTTTAATTTTTATTGCTTAAATTATTTATTTTTAATCAAATTAGTAAATTTTGCTTCTTATTCTTTTTTGAGTTTTGTTTTTTCTTTATTGTTTTTCATTTTTAATTTTAGCATTCTACACCTGCTGTTGAACTTCAAAGACCATTTTTTCCAACATTCTTTCCACCAAGTGAGTTGCGCCTATTTCATAGGCCCCGGCTCAGTAAAAAGAAGCTTGGCATGAAAGAAGGTTTTCATGTGGTACATTCTTTGTATAAACGAATAAAAAGAAAGGCAAAGGTATATTTTAAGGTTGAAATTTAAAAAAATAAAATTAACTAATTTTTCTTTGATAATAAATTTGTAAAAAAAAAATTTTTTTTAAACAAAATACTAGGAGCGTGAGAAGGAGAGACAAACATTTGGAGGCGGTGAAATGTTTTTCATGCGTGAACCAGAAGATTTAAGTGGTATGGATGGTGATATTGTTTTAATGGAATATTGTGAAGAAATGCCTCCACTACTTTCCCAAGCTGGTATGAACAGCAGAATCAAGAACTACTTCAACAGGGTGTGTAATCAAATGTTACTTGATAGAATTTTTATTTAATGACAATCAATTTACATTTTTTCATTTACTTTCAGAAACATGCTAAAGAACCACCTTCTTTGGATTATGGAGAAATTTCTTATATTCATCATTCTCCTTTTCTTGGTCATTTACATCCAGGGCAAATTGTTCAGGTAGCTAAAATTTCAGAAAATGTATGGTTTTTTTTAAAATTTCTATCTGTTTATCATTAATTAATTTCAAGATTTAAATGTCTAAAAATAAATTTGGAATACATATTTAGGCTTTAGAAAACAACTTATTTCGTGCACCAATCTACCAACATCGAATATACTCAACAGATTTTTTACTTTTTAAAATACCGCAAGGGCAAGTTTTTTTTTAAGTTTATTAGTTGGGTTTTTTGTACTGCTTGTATTCTGTAGTTTCTTTAATTTTGGTTTTTAATTTTATTTTAATTAGATATTACATTCGGAACCTTTCAGTAATATTTACAGTTGGTCAACTTTGTCCAAAATGTGAAGTACCTGGACCCAACTCCAAAAGGTCAAACAATCATATTAGAGATTTTTTGCAGGTTTGTTTTTTCATTATTGTAATTCAATATCAAATAAAACATTAAAAAGATTATTTTAAACTCCCTTCTTTTGTGTCAGTGTCACATTAAAAACTGTATGTATTCTTTCTTTTTTTAATTTAGGTAAACATAAAATAAAATAAATGTTAAAATTTCTAAATGTTAAAATTCCTTTTGTGACGTTTTTTTTCTTGATATTTTTTTTTCAGATTTTCATTTATCGATTATTTTGGAAGAGTCCTGACAAGCCTCGACGCATAAAAATGGAAGATATTAGAAAAGCTTTTCCGAAACACTCTGAGAGTAGTGTTCGTAAAAGATTAAAGCTATGTGCTGATTTCAGAAGAACTGGTATGTCAAACAATTCAAAATAAAATTTAGATGTTCTAAGTTTCAAAGTTTTGGAGAGTTAATTGAAATGCTGTTTCTAGGTGCTGATTGTAATTGGTGGGTTTTGAAACCTGAATTTCGCTTACCATCAGAAGAAGAAATGCGTGCAAATGTTACACCAGAGCAAACATGTTGCTATTATATGATGTTAGCTGCTGAGCAAAGACTTAAAGTAGAAAAATTCTAGATTTTTTTTGAACAGATTAAATTTAATGTAAAACTATAACTTTTAGAAAATGTAATTCTTGTTTGATGTTTATGATGAACTTAATTTTTCATTAAGGATGCAGGTTTTGGGGAGAAATCCTTGTTTGCTCCAGATGATGATGATAATGAAAATGATGCAAAAAAGATAGATGATGAAATACAAATTGCGCCATGGAACACTACACGTGCATACATACAAGCCATGAAAGGAAAGTGTTTATTACAAGTTACTGGAGTAGCCGATCCTACTGGTTGTGGCGAAGGCTTCTCTTATATACGAATACCTAATAAACCAATAACAGGCAAAGTAAAATAAATTTCATTTTATGGAAGCACTTTCAACAGTTATGATGTTTTATCAACTTTTTTTTTCTGTTTCTTCAGATGTTAACAAACTATGTTGTAAATTGTGAAGTTCTGAAATTTGATTTAATCCCACATCATTCAGATCTCATTAGGTCCAAAGTGCTTAGTCATTCAACTTAAAATTTTTTTGTAAGTATTGAAATGTTAACTAATATTTTTTGAAAGGATGAAATATGAAAATAATTATAGGATGAGACTGAAGAGCAAAAGCAAGCAAAGAAGCAGAAACTTGTCACTGGAACTGATGCTGACCTTCGCAGGCTCAATCTTAAGCAGGCTCGTAATCTTTTAAAAGAGTTTAATGTGCCCCAGGAAGAGGTTTGTTTGTTTGTTTTTTTTTTTTTTTTCATTATTTGTATTTATAGGTATTATGATTATTTTTCATTTATATAGATACTTATTCTTTATATCTTTATAAAAGTTTGGTTTTAAGTTTGATTCCCTTTTGTCAGAAAATATAGTTTTTTATCAAATTAATTTTTAGTGGTTTACAAAAGTAATTTTGTAAAATTACTTTTGTAAACTACTACAAAATTACAGAATTATGAAAATGTCCAGTTAGAATGGTTTTTTAGTTAAAATTTGTATGTGAATTTTAAAAGCATATTCAGATATGACTTCAAAAGATGAGATCTACTTTAAAATATACTTGTACTAGTTAAAACCTTGGTCTTAAACAAACTTTGAATTACTTAAACTCTGGTTTTTTTATACACAATATATGGCTCCTCCAGAATACATAAAAGTAAGAGCTATATATTGCATAACTCAGTAACTTTCTTGTCTGAATATTTTTTCCTCCACTGGCACTTTTCTGTAAATACATTATATAAATTATAAATTAAAATATATAAATATAATTAACAAATATAGCTAAGTAGTTTAAATTTTTCTTGTTTTAATTTTGATTTTTATATTTGTATGTATTAACAATAAAAGAAACTGCTTTTTTTAATGCACTTAATCATCTAAATGGTTTTTATCTATTATAATCTTTAGATAATTCAAAATTTGCTATTATGTTTTTTATTCAGATTCAAAAACTCTCTCGATGGGAAGTAATAGATAAAGTTCGTACAATGTCTACAGAGGCTGCAAAACAGGGGACTACTGAAGTAGGTATGTGAAAATACAACAGGGGTCCACTTGAATACATTAATTAAAAGTTTGTTTAGTGTTAAACAATCTTTTTCTTTCCTTTAATGTAATTAATAAATGAATCTGATTGCAGCGATGAACAAGTTTGCTCGTGGCTCACGATTTACAGTTGCTGAGCATCAGGAAAGATATAAAGATGAATGCCAACGAATATTTGACCTGCAAAACAAGTAAAGCAATTTATATTCATTTCTTCAAATATCTATAGTGCTAAAATAATATAAGTTTAAGTTTTTACATTTTTTTTTTTACATTTTTTTTTATCTATAATAAGTTAATTTGCATTTGTTAGAGTGTTATCATCTGAAGCAATATTATCAACTGACGAAGAAAGCAGTGGGGATGAAGAGAGTGATATGGAAGATCTTGGAAAAGATCTTGAAAGTATGTTGTCGAACAAAAAAATTTCTTCAGAGGTAAAATTTCTTCAGAGTTAAAATGCATCAAATATATGTTTAGATGTTGCAAAGTCAGTTTGTTGCTTTTCTTTTAACAAACATCTTTGTCTCACTCTATTTCCAATTATTTTCTTAGATTTTATAAAAGTATGATTTTTCATTCTACAGAAAAAATTTGAATTCTTAAATTAAAACCATTTCTCAAAGAGGGAAAAAAAATAACATTTTTGTTTTAATGCTTTTTAATGGTTGGAATCTTTTTTAAAAGCAGTTGGTTGCTTCCACATGTCTTTTTAAAAATAGACATTTGCAAGATCAGCAACAAATCGATATTTTTTGATAATTTTTTCATACTTTATCCGTTAAAAAAAATGAAAATAAAAATAAAACAGCCAAATCGCTCAATAAAAAAAAGTTCTGATCAATTATTTTTATTATTATTATTATTATTATTATTATTATTATTATTATTATTATTATTATTATTATTATTATTATTATTATTATTATTATTATTGTCTGCTGAGAAAAAATGATAGATAAAAGTTTTACACTTAATTATAATTTTTTATACCACTTCAATTTTTGTTTTATAAAAGTTAAAACTTTATCCCTACCTGATACCTGATTTTAACTGGTTTTTTTTTTTCTCAGGAGCATGAAGAAGTTGAAAGGCGTGAACTTCAAAAACTATTAAGTCATGAGAAAGGAGAGAAAGACCTCAGTAGACCTTCATCTGCTGCTTCAAACATTACCAGATCTCTATCAGCAAGTATAAGATGTTGTCTTTTTATTGTTTTTTTTTTTTTTTTTTACCAGAAATAAATTACTGGTAAGAAGCAGAAAACTATGTTTTGCTCATTTTTTATTAAATTTTTTGATACTTTTCAGATTTTTCTGAAAAAATTGAAGATCCAGTATCATTTGAACATCATGTAAGCATAATTAAATTTTTTTTAATTTTTATTCTTATAAAGTTTTTTCTTTTTAAAAGCATACTTTTATGTCTATGTTTGTTATTTAAGTATTATATTTTTTTAACTGGTAGGTAGGAAGGCGTTTGATAATTCATAGAACTTTTAGAGAAGGTGGAAGAGAGTTTAGTCGTTCAGAAACTGTGAAAAACCAATTTGTTATAGATTCTTATCTGCGTATTGTTACGCGAGAGAAAAATTACAGGTTATAATGAGTAGAAAAAGATATCTTTGTCCAAATTTGTATACAATTTTTGTAAATGTTGATTTTTAAATCATGTTAAAGCAGTCTTGTGATTATATATTTCATTAATGCATACAGGGAAGTGTTTGCAAGTCAAGATGAAAAACATAAAGAAGATATGCGAAGGGAGCGAAGAAGGTAGTTCCTGTTTTTATGTCATTTTTGTTACCTTTTTCACTCTGATGAATGAATGATGATGATGAATATAATTATGTACATGGCTTACTAGTTCAAGAATTTTTCTGCAGGGGATAAAAACTGGAAGAGCGGAACAAAAAAAAAACAGTAAAAGTATTTTTATTCTCGCAGGATACAAGAACAATTGCGTCGTATTAAAAGAAATGAAGAGCGTGAACGACTTCGTCAGCTGCAGCAACAAATTACCGAAGATGGAGGTGCAACAATACAGCCTACTGCTGAAGACCAAGCAAAGTTGGATGCCTTGTGTGATAAACCAACCAAAAGTGTGAGTTTTCATAAAATTGTTTTAACACATGCCACTTACACAAAGTACTTTGTTAACATTGTAATAATTCTTTACAGTAGTGATTTTTTGTTTTTGACAATTTGTTGTCATAATTAAAACTCATTTCCATTGTTACCATTCATAAGCATCATTACTTTTTGTTAACTTTACTACTTAAAAGCTGATTAAGTTTACTTGTAAATATAAGTTGTTAGATCAGTGTTTATAGTCTTCAATATGAGAAATTATGATAAAAAGTAGTTATTTTAAAAAAATGTTTGTTTTACAGTTAAAGTGTGGTGCGTGTGGTGGAGTTGGACATATGAAAACTAATAAAATGTGTCCCAAATACTCAGAGATCTCTTCTGAAAATGTAAGCTTCAGTGATGATGATTTAAACTCAGAGGAAATGTCGAACATTTCTCAAGATGATCTCATCAAAGTAGAGGGAACAAAAATTACGCTTGGTAAAGCACTAATTGAGGCGTAAGTGACTTGATGATCTCAAATTTATTTCTAAACAACTTGTCTACATTTTACATTAGTATTATAAACTTTATGATTTAGCCATCAAGATATGAGGAGGAAAGCATTAACAATTCGAATTCCAAAGGAAAATGGTAAAATAAAATTTTTGTAATTTTTTGTTGCATTTAAAATGTTGTAAGTGGGATTAGTGTATAAAAATCTTGATTTAAAAAGAATTTAATCCTAGATAAGACAGATCAACAAGCTTTAAAGATTTTATGAGAGCAGCACCAAGAGAAATGTTTTTACTGCAGTTTTATATATATTAAAAAAAAAGGTTTAGCCCTGATGATGAAGAAGATTACATAGATGTTTAAAAAAAATATTGATTAAATTTTCTTTGTTAAGTTCTTTGTTTAGATAAAGAAATGTTTATGTAATAATATATGATACATTAAAATGCTCTTTATCTCAATCAGTTTGTTTTATCTGTTTCACAAATCTGTTATTATTTAGTAATACCTCACCCACCTCCTCCACCTAAGAAAAAAAGGCGTCCAACTACAAGTACACAAACAAATGCAGATTACTTGAAGGTAGGCAACTTTTTTTTTCAGATTTGAATTGTCGTTTCAGATTTCTTATCATACTTTGATTTTGTTTTTTTTTAAAAAAAAAACAGAGACATCATAAAAGTAAAAACAGAAGACGAACTAACCCTGTTGTAAGTTAATTTTGTTGTTGTTGTAAATTTTTCCAGTTTTTCCAGTTGAATAGTAAGTTAATTTTCTGTTGCTTTAAAACTTGATTTGTTAATACATGTTTCATTAAACATACAGTTAGAGATTTTTTATCTGAATAAAAAATTTCATTGTGGAAAATAAACTTTGGCAAGTTATTTCAGAAAAAAAATAAGTTTTTGATGAAAGCTTTTATGATTATTCTGAAAGCAAGTTTAATCAAGATTACAGATAATAAATTAATTTGCGTTAACTTTCTTTGCCCAAAATTTATTGAATCTTTAAGGTGAGTTAAAAGCTTGGTGAAAGATAATTATTTGAACATAAACAAAGTTTTGAGAGTGATAATTAAAAAAACATTTTTAAATGATAATTCAAAGTATTTTGTTATTAAATAATGAGTAACTGCTAATAATCAACTGTTTTTCAACAGTATTTGATTTGTAATTGAAATCATCATGAATGGGAATGAAAACCAAGGCATGGTCACAAGCTCAGCACAACTTAGTTATTGACTTGTTCAAACAAGGTAAAACCTTTTAGATTGATACAAAAAGTGGTTGGAATGGCACTAGGAACAGTTAGTTGATTAAAAAGTACAAACGGTTTGGTCATGTGAAAAATCATCCAGAAGATCAGAAGGAAAACGTAAAATGACACTCAAAACTGATTGACAAATTGTCAAAATGAAAAATGTATTTTTATCACTAAAGTGTCAAACCTTATTGAAAAAGAACTAGGAATTCAAGTGAGCTTGTTTACTATTCTAAATCGGTTGAAAGAAGGTGGATTTAATGCAAGAGTTCCACACAAGAAACCATAAAGTAAAAGGAAAGTAAACCCTTCAAACTCAGTTGCATTTGAGAAACAGCAAAATTTAATGGAGGCAATATTATGGTGTGGGGATCTATGACTTGGAATGGAATACGAAAGCTGGAGTTAATTGATCTGGCCTTTGTGAAATAGCTCACAAAAGTTTATTTTCCACAATAAAATGTTTTATTCAGATAAAATTATCTCCCTATCTGTAGTTTTTTTTTGTAACCAGTTAACATTTTTTTGTATTGTTTTCCTAACTAATCAAATTTGTAACAGGTTGCTCTCAGCCTTGTTTTAGAGCAGATAGCTGCAAAGCTGAAAGAAATTCCTGATGTAAGAACTTTTTATTTTAAATTCACTTTTATTATACACAACATGAACACAATTAAATGTTTATAGAAAACAATATGTACACAATATGAACACAATTAGATGTTTACAGACTCATTATTTTAAATTCATGTGAGTTAAAAAATAATGTTCAATTGCATTGTCTCAAGTGCAAAAACAAGACTATCTATTTTAGAGCTGGCCTTTTCATGCTCCTGTCTTACCGAAAATTGTACCTGACTACCACAATGTTGTTAAGAATCCAATGGATTTACAAACTATTAGAGAGGTTTTTTATTCTTTTTTAATAAGTATGTGTTTTTTATATGTAATTTGATATTTTTTTATTTTAAAAAAAATATTTTGGATTTCCTTACAGAACATTAAGAAGAATTGTTATCGCACCCGTGATGCTTTTCTTCAAGATGTCACAATTATTCATTCAAATTGCGTGTTATATAACGGTTAGCTCATGGGACTTTTAATTATTATTATTATCTTAGACTTTTAAACTTTTTATTGCTACAGTAAAATTGCTTACAAAAAAATATTCTTTTTATATGCATCTTAAACTTGTATTGCAGTTTGTTTTTTTTATTTTTTGGTCGTGAAGGCTTGCATCATCCCTTGACAAAGGTTGCTGAGAACATGGTCAACCTTGCAAATGAAGAATTAAAAGCGGTAAAAATTTTCTGTAATAATTTAAGTTGGTTAACTTTTTAACACATTCATGATTTCTAAGAATCAAACTCAAAGATTTTATTCCTAGAATGAGAAAGAACTAACCCAAATAGAACGAGAAATTAATCCTCTTTTAGACGATGATCCCCAGGTATAGAAATTTTTTTAAGGTATTAACTCAAAGATTTAATATCAGGCATTTTTTAGTTTTAATGTTCTATTGCATGAAGGTTGGTCTCTCTTGGATATTTGAAACTATTCTCTCACAACTGAAAGCACTGCCTGAAGTAAGTTTATCTAACTTTTATCTAACTTATACTTGTTGATTTTTAAAAATCTCTATTAGTCACAGCAATTTTGGAAAATAATTTTTTTTAAGTCTTGGCCCTTTCATCAACCTGTTCCTGTGAAAGTTGTTCCAGATTATTACGATGTTATACAAACTCCTATAGATATGGATACTATAAAGCAGGTCTTTTAACATTTTATTGTTGTTTATTAAATGTTTTCATGATTTAAAGTAATGCAAATATTTGATTGAAAATACCTGAAATTTTTTTTAGCGTTGTCAAGAGCATTACTATCAATCACGAGAAAGTTTTATGGCAGACATAAACTTGTTATATTCAAACAGTCTTACTTATAATGGTGAATATAATCCTGATATAATCTGATTCTCTGATAAATTTTACTAAATCTCATAGAAATAAAATTTTATTTTCTTCAATTAGGAATGGAGCACACGTTTACAAAAACAGCTCTTAAGTTAGTCAATAAATGTAAACAACTAATTATTCAGGTAAATTTTTTTAGTTAATTGAAGGGGAAAAATTCTGTGTTGGTTTCAATATTTAACAAGCATTCCTTTTTTGTTGTTTTCTTTAACTTTTGGAAAGTTTTGAAGAATTTTTTCTTTTTTTATATATATTTTTACTTCATCTGTTCACTTTTTTGTTTTCATGATTATTGGTAAAAAGTTTTTTACAATATTGCTAGAATGCTCAAAAACTGTCACAGTTAGAAATCTCCATCATGCAACAACCAGAAGATTTTAATCTCCCAAGTGTATCTGAAGCAAATGAAGAGGAATCAAATTTATCTGGTTATGTAGACCCATTACGGAAGCTAGCAGAAAGTGTTGATACCAAACAAGGTGACTACTTTGTTTGCAAGTTTAGATTTTTCTAAAGATTAAATGGTTAAATTTGGTATTTGACCAAAATCAACAATAAGCTTTTTACAAAACCAACTGAAAATTTTTTTCCTAAAAATCACTTCTAGCATTTTTACGACTTTGAACAAGAAAATGGATTTAACAAAACTTACTTTCACTTTTAAATGAATTTGCATTAAATAAGTTTGCATAGAATTAAGCTAGTCCTCATATCAAATTTATTATAATAGTTTATGTATGCATGCATGTACATACATACATACATACATACATACATACATACATACATACATACATACATACATACATACATACATACATACATACATACATACATACATACATACATACATACATACATACATACATACATACATACATCCATCCATCCATCCATCCATCCATCCATACATACATCCATCCATCCATCCATCCATATGCATATGTATGTATGTATGTATGTATGTATGTATGTATGTATGTATGTATGTATGTATGTATGTATGTATGTATGTATGAATGTATCTATGTATCTATGTATGTATGTATCTATGTATGTATCTATGTATTTCAGTAGTTACAGCAGGTGATGAAGACGAATATGTAGACATTGAAGGAGAAGAACTTACTTATGACAATCAGCAAATTTACGATGGAATGGACTTTCAAAACACTAACTACGAATCTTATGAAGGTATTATTGTTTGACTGAAAAAGTCTGTGTTTGGTTTTAAAAACTTCTTATCCTTTAAGGGTGAACTTTTAATCACGCTAAGTCTCTAAACTAAGCGTATGTTGAGTTGTTTAGTGCCTACAAAATCCAGAAAAAATGGTAGTCACGTGGTTGAGCCAATTTGCACATACAAAAAATCGAATACAACTGGGTATCTTGTGGGATTAAATCTAAGAAATGATCTAAATATTATGTGAGAAAAGCATCTTTTATATTTTTTGGCTAAAATTATACTTTTCAGGGTTTGGATCTGAAATGTACAACGATAATTTCTCAGTTGATAATCCGCCGAACAACCAAGACGGTTCTGAAAATATGGATCTGGGAATGTTGTTACTGCAAGATCTTGTTCACAGTGATGAAGATGATGATGATTCTGATGATGACATTCCGTTAGATGACGGGGATGAAGACATTCCATTAGATGACGGCGATGAAGACATTGCGTTAGATGATGAAACTAATCTAGATGCAGAAAATTACGAAACACCGCTTTCACCTGAAACCGAAAACCCTTCAGATGGTACTATGCGTTCGTTTTTTGTTTTTTTTTATTTCTTTAAATATGTTATCGACTGAAAATAATGATTTTTGTTGTTGTTGTTGTTGTTCTAAACAATTATGCTAAGCTAAGATTTTATCAAATCTCAAGAAAAAATTAAATTTATCAAATCTCAAGAAAAAATTAAGTTTGATAAACTTTGTTTAGACGAAGAGCTTGAGTACAGTAATAAAGGAGATGAAGTATCTTCGCCTGCTTCATCAGCTGGTCCTGATAAAGTTCAAACATCCCGCTTTTCAGATGCACCGGCTGACAGTGAAAGTGATGATCAAAGTTGGTTGTAAAATGTTGTTTACATAGAATCTCTTTTATACAAAAGTTCTCATATTTAAAGTTAAAAAAAGTTAGAAATGTAAATAGTCATTATAGAAAATCAAATTACTAATTCCAGAAAACCAATATCTTTTAATCTCTTCGTCGAGGAAGAAAATCGAAATCAATTCTGGCAGGGAGAAAATTTTTAAAAATTGTTTTGTTTTTTTAATTTTTATGAGCTTACTTTCGAAACGGAAAAAACCCGTTTGAAGTGTAACATCAGTTTATCTTATAACCGTTTAAAATTTTAACTTCCATTACACTCGGTACCTGTCTGAATGAAAGAAAAAAAACACAGTAACTTCATTACGTGATGATTTTCTGTCAAAACAAATCTCTTTAATGCCTTGAAGATGCAGGGTTTAAATACTGTTAAAGACCTAATCAAAATAAACAGTTTTTTTTTTTTTATGCTGATTTTTAAAATATATAACTAATACATAAAAGTATATATAAATATATATATATATATATATATATATATATATATATATATATATATATATATATATATATATATATATATATATATATATATATATATATAACTAATACATATTTTACTAGTATAAGTAAATATAACTCAAAAATCTTTTCTTTTACGTTACTTTTAATCTTTTAATTTTTGTTAATTAAATTTTAATGTTAAAACGTATTTAAAAATGTTTTTAAGCAGGAAATCCAATCATACCGTTATTGCCTGCAAAGCTAAGACCAGCCTCTTAATAAAGCTTTTCAATGTTAAAGGCGATTTGAGTAAAAAAAGGCTGTTTAACTAAAGAAATTGTCTCATTGGTTATTAATTTTCTGAAGCTGGGATGTTGAGGAGACCCGCTGTTTTTTCTTTTTTTGTCTGAAAAGAATTAATGGATTTTAGTTCTTTATTCACCATAAATAGAATTTACGCTGTTCCATTCTCAGCTGACAATTTTTTTTAATTATGTAGAAATACCCATATTTGAATGTTTCAATAAACAAAGAAACAGCTCAAAGTGTAAAACCAACAGGTGGTTACATATTAATCTATTTGTACTTCAGTTAGTTTTAGCAATTAAAGTTAACGACCTAATGTTGCTGTTCGTTTTTTACTTTCTCTCATAAGTTCCGGTTTGATCTAAAACTTTCAAACGAAATTGTCAATAAAACTCACTGATGCGTTAACCTTTGCGTAAGTTCAATCACAGATCTAACACTTTAGCTGTTTTGAATTGACTTGAATCAACACTGATTCTTTGCCTTACCAGAGATATCTAAGACAATTTTTATAATTGCAGATTGTCTTTTTAAAGTGTTAAGTTATGTTTTTGAAATCCCAGAAATTTATAATTTAACTTTAGATTACTAAAATAGGTTCTTGAGAAAATTGAAAATGATTTTCGATGAACTTTTAACAAGTCACCTATTCGTTATTTTTTTCTCGATGAAAACAACTTTTGAAATATTTCATTAAATCATAAGCGGAACGTTGCATTGGTTTCACGAACTTCAATAAGTTTAAGATGTTGTAACCTGTTTTCCTTGTTATAATTTTAGGGTAATGAAATTGTTCATCAATATGCATTTTTTTAACAGTGGCGATGATTTTTAACGTCTAAGCTTTTTATAAAAGTCTATGAATACTTTAATTTCTAAACGAAAATTTTGTTTTTCTAAACTTATTTAAAAATGAAGAAATTTGCTAATAACTTTTTACTGAGAAATTTAATTTAATTATTTATTAAAATAACCTCTCTTTTTTTTAATTTAATTAAATCAAAAAAATCAGAATTTTTTGCTGAAAAGTATATAAACCTGTAATTTTAGGATATTTTTTTAAAGATTAATGTGCGCTCTGAAAATTAAAAAGTCCTCTAAAGGTTAAAGTGCTGTCTAAAGTCAAGCATCTTTTTAATGGTTACAATCAGCTTTTTTAAGGTGAACATCTTTTAACTGTGCATTTACAGAATTTATGTCAACCCTATACTAATGTTTTTAAAAAGGCAGAATTCGTTGTAAAGTACCCCTCTTTAAATTGACATGCTAAGTTTTAGTGATAAAGAAAAGAAAAAAAAAACCGTTTCATTATTGTCATGCGAAATGAGGTATGAGGTTTTAAATCTGTAAGATTGAAATCAAACGATATCGGTGCTTCCTCCTGCGCATGAGTTAGGAAGAATTAAAGCTAGAAAAATACAATTATGTTAACAACGATTTCTTTGTAACAAGCAATTAATAATTATTACAAGAAACTGGACGTTTGAAAGATTACTATTTTGCTTTAGAGTTTTAGGCATTCTGATGAATATCCCACTTTAGTAGCTTACTTGGAAAAAATATAAACATGAAAATGTTTATTGGAAATTATGTTTAAAAGATAGTGAGAGCTATTCCTTCATACAACCAAATTTATACAGTCAAATATTAAAAAATGACCTTTCCAATATGAAAAGAAAATCTATTATTGAATTAGACGATCTAGACATAAAGACAACTTTAAATGTGGCGATATACTGGTCAGCAATCTGAACACAGAAATTTCAGTCGTTAAAATGTATCAATAAATAATGCGTGATTTCAGCGATAGAAAAATAGCAATCGTGTTACTATAAAAGCAAATATACCGATAACTAAAATCATATTGTTTAAACGGAAAATCTTTATTTTCAATTGAACGTTTATAAAGTTGTTCGGGTCTTGGTGAAGAACTCGTTTTACTTGAATTTATATTTAAATATCAAATTAAATTCAATTAAATTTTCAGGAGCGAATGGTTTTCCTTCTCTATTTTGCATTCTTATTCGTTCTCCGTTGAAATTCGCTCAGAGTAAAATGTCATTTCACTTTATTTTTAACATTTTTCATGCGAAAAATACATAATATCGTATGCATATTAAATACTACCATCTACGTGTACATGCAGAAAACCTTTTGTAGCTTTTCTCTTTAGAGTAGCTTTTTAAAGTGCGTTTTGGTGAAGCGAAAAACTTCGAGTACAAGTTTTTGAATCCAATTGATTGTTTGCATTTAAGTAAAATCTCTTTTGTTTTTATTGAACCAATCGTACGACTTCAGCGCGAAGGGTAGGTCGTCATTTGTGCGCATGCTCGGACACTTCACAAGCAGTCAAGGGAAAGTCGGAATGTTGGAAATACGATTTTGTTTGCAATATGGATTCGTTTTACGTTTTTTGTGGGTTACTAAATCAAAAATAACTTATTGAAATTTGTTGCTGTTATTAATATCTTTTCGTTATTGCATTCTTATTCTTATCTTTATTTTTATAGTGAGAAATAATAGAAATAAAGCTAAAAAAAATAGTTTACCAAAAGTTTACTAGCAGCATAAATTTGTTGGCTCTTTAGGGCCATTTTAACGACATTATCTTCAAGTCAGTGGTATTTTATAAACTGTTCTTCAAAAATTTATCAACAAGAATTTTATACAAAACTTTAACTATTAAACTTTTTAACTATGGCCAGCACAGAAACAGATGGGTATAAATCAAGGTTCAGACGTGAACCGGCAGCAGCAACAACAAGGGAGCCAAGGACTGTTGCAACAACTGCTGGAAGAAGGCGAATGTTTGAAGATGGAGCCAGTGAAACTAGTAATACTACTGTAAGTAGCACTGTTACAGCCAGAAGTACTGCTTCAAGCAGTGTAGCATCAAGCAGAGTTGGAAGTCGTTTTTCTAGTCAGAACACTGCAGCATTATCTCCAAGTAAACAAGATGATGAAACAATTATAAACGAAAGAATCAGTAAAATTCCTGTAAAAGATGAAGAAGACGATAAAGGAGATGATGAAGAGCAAGAAGAAGATACTTCAACAAAACCAATGAAAAAAGACAGGGGAGGTGCTAGCATAAGTTCAACAAATAAACGCCGAGCAAAAAAAAATATAAGAGAGAAAAGAAAATCTACTGGTGTTGTTATAATGCCAGGACAACCGGTAATTTTTTAAAATTTATTGTAGAATAGCTGTGTTCGTCTAGATCCTTTTTTAAAAAGATCGACTACTGGCGTTTACAACTCTGCCCTTTTACTAATTCTCTCTGAGTTCTTTTTTTTAGTTATATGTAGATAAATAGTTTTATGTAGCTTATTTTAACAGAAAGTAATAATAATCATTTTATTCAATTATCATTCAATTGTCAAATTTCAAATATTTTATATTTGAAATTTGACAATTTGGTCTGTTCTTTAAGATAATTTCAATTAGTAAAGGGTCTCATGGACCTGCTCATAATTATTAATTCTTATTAGCAATTAGTTTCTGGATTCATCTCTTTAAACACTAAATCTGTAACAGATGTTACACAAAGCAGTTAAAAGAAATGGTTTTCTAAAAAAAATTTATTTTAAGTTTTTATCATGATTGTATTATAAAAAAAATTCTTATCAAACTAAAATCGCTCATTTTGGTAAAAATTATGTTTTCTAAATTTTAGTATCAAAGTTTTTGTGAGTGAAAATGTAAGTCAGCTATTGTAACATTTTGTTCTGTTGTAAAAACCTTAATTCTTGCTATAAAGTACACCCTCTCTTCTCAGAGTAAATTTTTTTACTCTAAGAAAAGAGGGTGTACTTTATAGCAAGAATTAATGCAACTAATTTTTGTTACATTTAAATTTTTAAAATATTTTAAGTGTTAGCAAACACTCATTGAAGGTTTGTAGCATGGAAATTTAAGACCATCATCCAATAGTATTTATGCTGCATATTAACTCTCCCATCTTTCCTTTCAACTCTTCTCATGAAATTTATTGAGGTGGAAATAAAACTAGTTACAAAGAAGTCATTTATAGAAGCTATTGTATATATGCACACTTTTCACAACATTTAAATTTTAAGAAACTAAATTTATTGAAGATAAAGCTGGTATTTTTTACAGTATATGAATATAATTAATTATTTTTCATCTTAAAATAATTGGATTTCTGATATTTAGATCTACTTTTGGTCAAGCATATAATTAGCAGTGTTTGAACCAATAATGACTAAATATTTCAAAATTACATGGTATTTGCTGTTGTATCAGTTATTTCTTGGACTTATAAAATTATAAATACAAAGATGTTTATATTAAGAATGCAATTTCAAATCTTATAGTACACATTTAAATGTATAATTTATATATTCTTTAGAATGAATTTCATAATCTCTCTCTTACAAGTTTTTGAAATTTGAAAAGTAAAATTGCTGGTTTATACAGAATGTTATGAAGCATGAAGGAGATTATATAAAAATCAAATTTATTTAATCAAACTCACATAGAGCTGTTCAAGTCTAAGGATTTACCTTTCTTTAGTTTAAATATTTTTTCTGCACTATTTTTTCATTTTTTATTATAATGCTTAAAACTGGTTTATTTGTGAAGTTTTTTAAAAAACATTTCTTTAAAAAAAAAAAGAAACTAATACTAATTACATTTTTGTGTCTGAAATAAAAATACTCATTTTATATCATTTTATTTTAATTATAGTATCAGTTGTTAAGTCAATTTATTTCATTTTTCTAGTTGTTTTTTTTTTCTAATTTATTTCTAGAAGACAATTTATAAATCTTAAATAGCAGAGTTTCAAATTGTTTATATTTCATTGTTTAATGGTTTAATAATTAAAATTTACAATTTAAACAAAGAAATTTTGTTTTTATAGAATGTTGCAAGAGATGAGGAAGAGCGTATAGTGATGGAGAATACAGCCAAAAATATGCATGATAGTACTGTCTCTGTAAGCATTTCTATAATAGTTCTGTTTTAGAAGGTTGTATGAAGAAATAGCTATTAGAAAAAAATTCATTAGTGGTTTTTGCTAACCTAATTGTAAGAGATGAGTCAGGATGTAAATAAATTTGTGCAAAAAATATTTTATTTTGTATTTTAGAGTGTTGATGGCGGAAGGTATGTTTTTTAATTTTAGGATTTTACTCTTGGGTTTTAACATAAAAAAATCATGTTATTTTTTTTTAAAAAAAAAAAAAGAGCGTTAGTAAAAATGTTGATAAAATTTTTACAATTGATACATTAGCTCTGGGGATGATAGAGAAGAGCTTCTCAAACAAATTGAAAAGTATGAACAGGTTGTAGAAGAATGGAAAGATGCCTTATCTCAAGCAAAAAGAGTAAGTAAATTAATAAAATCTTTCTCTTTAATATTAGGGAAGAAGTTCCGATAGTTGGCTAATCTATTATCATAGTTAATGTTTAGTCTACATACAGAAACTGGCAAAAACAATTTTACCTGTAGGTAGACTTCTAAGTAGTAGCTGATTAATGTTTGTATAATTCCAGAGATTATACAGTTTGCTGTGTTTCATAATGCTTTAATTCTTAAGTGTTTTAAAGGAAAGTGCCTTATTCACTTTAACTATTAAGCTAAAAAGGTACTTAATTGTGTGTGTTTTGTTGTGAAAGCATTCTGGTTGTCTATTAAGATAACTATATTTTTTTAAATAGGAAATTGAGTCGCTTAGAAATGATAACACCCGTTTGAAAGATGAAAATAGTGCATTGCTTCGTGTGGTAGGTTCTTTATCGCATGGAGGGCGTAAATAGGAAATCATTAGGGGATATATCGATTATAATAAACTAAATGGATGGTGGGCCAAGATAGGAAAAACTTTTTCTATGTAACAAAAAGCTTTCTTTTTGTTGTGTTTATTTAATACCGCACCTGTAGACAAGCACATGCTTGAAAAACATCCACAGAATATCCATTTTTACGTGCCTTGTCACCTGACAGACAATCAACGTTAACAGGCTGTTCAGGTTTTATACTGCAGGGAATTTGTATGTAGTTTTTATTAACTTATATTTTTCTAATTTGTAATTGCCTAAATTTGGTATTAACATAGTAAGAACAATCTTTTTTAATTTGTGTTGGCTTCGGTTTTAAAACTGTTTCAACATTAGATGCTTAAATCTTTATTATTTTTAATGGATTGCTTCGTGTTTTATATTTCACGTTGAGATTAGGTTGTTTTTATTTCAATTTGATTCACTGACCCTGAAACGTTTAAGTTTTTGTTGATTTTTACTACTTTCAAATCTCAGAGTGTTTTTCAGTTGTTTTTTTTTTTGTTTTTTTTTTTTTTGTTGTTTTTCAGTTGTTTTTTTTTGTCAGAGAAGGAGAGTAACTACCACTAATAATATCAATCAATATAATAGGAATTAATGGCGTTTTTTAGTACATTTTTTATCGAATATGTAAAATTTTGCCTTTATACTTCCTTCTAAAATGATTTGAAATCATGATGCATATTTTGTAAACACAATTTTATTAGTATTTTGCACTTAAAATTCCTTGCATGTATTAATAAAGCTGGTGAGTTCAAACGTAATATTTGCTTTTTCGTTCCGTCTCATTTGTAATATGAAAAAGATTTTCTTGAAATGCAGAACTAAAAAATAAGTGCTATAGTTAGTCATTGTTTAAATTTCTTTAATTTTTAAGTGTTCTTAAAAAAAATCACTCTTAATCAACTGAGACAGCCAATCAAATTTAATGAGCACAGTAAAAATAAAGAATTTCAAATTTAACGAGTACCATAAAAAGAATTCCAGTTCAGCGGGTCAATCAGCCAGGCAAAACACGAGTTTTTAAAGTTAAGGCATCTCGTTGCTTTTTTTACTTATTCAAAATTTAAGTAAGCATTGAACTTTTAAAACGGATTTTTTTTCAATTTTTTTCACAACGGGTACGATAATTATGAGTATTATAAAAATATGTATGTACGAGAGCGTAGTTTCAAAGTAAATGACTTGGTGTGCCTTTTCACACTCGAAGTCAGCTAAAACTTGCTACTTCTCGATTAAACGGGAATTAAACATTAAGTCTTAAATAAACTTCCAGTTAAACGAGTTGAAGACCGATCCATACAAATATCATGTCATGCTATGACTCCCGGCTGGAATGTTAAAAACGCTCACAGTAAGAAAAAACTGTCCGCGCTTAAATCTAATCTTGGGTTCATACGAATTCTGAATTATTTGTATATATCCTAATAAAATATCAGCGTGCATCACGTATTTTTTCTTGATCTTTAATTATGCTCATAAGAATTTTGTATTTTAATAAACTAAATATCGACGTGCATGGTGCATCTTTGCTTGATCTTAAACTATGATCATTAAAATTTTGCACTGTAGCAAATTAACACAAATATATTTTGCGCACTAAAACTTAATCCCCATGCCATAAATGATACTTTTACAGAGCTTTTACACTCAGAGGACAAACTTTTTGTTTGGGTTTTAACAATATCGGTGCATCAGACAACTATTTGACAATCATAAAATATGTCGACTTATTCTAGTTTAACCTGTAGACATAATATATTCGGATGTTCTGTGAGCTTTAGTTATTGATTTATGAAGCGCATATAAAGGAGTTGTAAAAAACAGCCAACTAATTTATTACAAATGCAATAATAAAAGCTAGTTACCCTAGACAAAAAACTATCTGTTCGGATTCAAACAAAACTTGATTTATTTGTTTTATTATTATAAGAAACCTTTTTTCTCAGACAGTATTATTTATAGATTTATTTACATTTATTTATTATTTACAGATTTGTTATATTAAACAACGTTAGTTAATTCTGACCTGCTGACAAACATTTTTTAGTCAAAACAAGTATTTACAAGATTTGCATGTTTATGTTATTTGAGTTTCATTCACTGTAAGGTATGATATTCCCCTTAATCAGAGGGAAATTTGTTATCGATCCGTTAGTCAAATCAACGCAGCTTCTTATCAGTTACTAAATTTGTCATTTTGCCGTCTATAAATTTACTCTTAAGGGCGAACAGAAAATTTTTTTAACTTGCGTGAAGTAATAATTAAGCTACGCAAGTCTTAAGGTGTTTTCTTGTGCGTTCCATAGAAAATTTCCTAAATGCGGAAAACTCCCTTTACTTGGTTTGCGTTTTGTTACCTTATTTTATTTATGCAACATTATACATTTTAAACAAAACACTTATTTACTTTAACACATTTTTACATTTGATTTCGATTTTTGTATTTCGAATTTTTGATTACTAAAAACATATTGGTTTTTTTTGTAACCGGACAATAGGACTAAATCAGTTTTTTGTAACCGGACAAAAGGCCTAAATCAGTTTTTTGTAACCGGACAATAGGACTAAATCTAATTGAAGTTACAGTTTTTGAGAAGTTCTTTGTTATAAAGTGAAGCGAAGTTTTTGTGGAGTATCTGTTATAAAGTTAAGTGAAATTGTGTCAGGGTGATGCGGTTCTTCACGAGTTATTAAAATCAAACTGCATTTTTGGTTTCTTTTTTTTTTTGTGTGAGATTTCTGCAATGGTATTTGTGAGAACCAGCCAAGTTGGGATATGGGACAAGCTTTGAAAATTGACTAACTGCGATCCTAGGTAGCCTTATGTAGAAAGGTATAAACAAGTAGTGAAAAAAACAAAAACATTGTGAAGAAGTAGCGTTGCAATAATAAGAATGAATTACAGGGGATAATAATCTTATAACACATTAACGATTTTTAAAAATTACACATCTTTTTAATATTTCGTTTTTTTTTAAAGGACTCATTATTCTATAATACTTAAGTCTTTTTATCGCATTCTTTTTTTTTTTTTTTAACTTGTTGTATATTGTTTTTATCAGTCTATAAATTAGAAGGAGGATATTTTGTGAAAGACACAACAGATTATTATAATGCTTAGTGGTCTGTTACACAAGACTTGGTCTCATGGGAATGTATTCCAGCAGCTACAGCTAAATTATGCCAACTTTTTCTTTTTATTTCCAATGATAAATATAGTCTAAGTTTACCGGACTTTTTTTTTCCTTTAAACATTTGTGGACAAGTATTTCGCAGATTATTTTTAAATATATCTCTTTCATTTAAAATTACAAAAAGTTACTAACCAAAAGTTAATATGCACAAAAAAATCATAATTATGTGCGTGATTAATTATTATAATTATGTGCATGATAAATTATAATTAAACCAAAAAAGAAGGAGTGAACCCTAAGTAAATAGCTATTTCTTTATTTGAAATTACCCTCTCCCCTTATTCTTTTTTTTGCATCACTTTATTTTGGACTTTGAGTTTGTAACGTTTATCCCAAAAACTAATTTAATGTTAAGTAATACCTGAATTTTTAATCAATTTTTTTTGAGCATTCCATTTTTCCTGTTTTAAGAGCAAATGTAGTTCCGACCGCACTGTTGGTACTTCTTAAGTGTCGTTTAGCCCCTGTTATAACTCCGTAAATTTTTCGTCGGAACAGACTTTTACCCTCTAACATTCTTGCCATCTAATTTTTCTCTGTAATATTATTAATCTGCTTAATCAGCCTGTAAATTATTAAATTCATTTTGTTGCACGATTAATATGCTTACAGTGACTAATTAATCTTTTAAAAGCAAAGAAGTATACTTTAATGACGCTCGCTAAAACAGCAACTTATATTAGTCTGGTCTGGGATTTACTTAAATAAATCTAGATTTTCTTTTTTTATATTCCTGCACTCTTCGTAGAGCTTCGTTGTTATGCAGCATTTTTGATGGAAAGATATTAGAGTTTTAAGAATTTTGTATTATTATTGAATCTTTATTGATAAAAAGAGACTAAAATGAGAAAAACGTCTTGCTCTTCAGTCCAAATATCTTTTGGTATAAATACTTTCTTAAGTTCGTTCTAAGAAGTAACTTTCTAAACCTCTGCGTTGATGAAAACAATAAGGTAATGTTATTTTATTCTCAGCTTTAAACCAATCAGGGAATAGTATTCGGCCGGACCCTTTCTCTCTAGAATCTTACTATTAAAGAAGTTAACAGCCGCCATGATGTGAAAGTTTCTTATGAGGAAATATTATATGGAGCTGTTTATGATATTCAGAAGTAATTACTCTTTTATTCGTTCGTAGAACATGGTTGAGAAAATGTCAGGCGATCTTGGTCAAAATTCACGCGCCTCTAAAGCTCTTTCGGATCGAGTAAAATCTATTTCAAACTATAATAAAAGTGAGACAGCTAAGGAAAAAAATGTCCGTCTTCCAGAGCAATTTAAGATCAAATTTGATAAAGGAGTTTTATTCCTATCTGCTGTTTCATCTGGTGATTTGGAAGAGACTGAAAGCTTGCTTAATGAAGGAGTTGATATTGATTTTACTAATGTAGATGGCCTTGCAGCATTGCATCAGGTAAGAGAACTAAGTTTCAGCTGATATTGTTACCAAACACTTACACTCTATTAATAACCAATAAAAAAAAATTTTTAACCTATGGACATCTTACAGGTACCAATTTCATATTAAACCATGAGTTTGTCTCAAATTGTCTTATCTTTTTGTGTCAGCTAAATATCTGTACTTAAACCTCAGTTGATTGGTTACTCCTATAATTGACAACAATCAGGATAAAAAAATGATTTTAAAAAATACCTCAACATATCAAGAATTATTTTTTCAAAGTTGTTGATATTTTTTTAAACGAAGTTTAAACCCAAACACTATTTATAAGAGATTAAAATAGGCTAAGTATTTTCCAAAAGTTTAGGGTATATTGTGTTGTGGTGTAAAATAGAAGTAGTACCAGTTAAGGTATTTTAAGCAAAAAATACTTCTATATGATTTATGGCTATTATATTTCACTCCTATACTACAAAAGTTTTAGGTGCAAACAATGACCTGGTATACAGAAGCTAAGCTAACTATTGTTCTTCATAGAATAAGAACCCTAGTAATGTTTTACGTATTAGCTATTATTTCTTCTTATAATGGATTTGTATTCACAGTCTTTAATTTAACTAGCTGTACCAGTCTTAAATATGACAGTTGAATTTGTTTTAAAAACCAAATAACAAACCCATTTGTAGTAAGAAATATTTACTAAATACATTTATTACTGGTGAAACTACAATTGAACATCTTTTAAGGGTTGGAGTATGTTTCTATAAAAAAAGAATTTTCTACATAAAAATGTTTGAAACAAAAAAATATATATTCTAAGAATAACAAATTAATTTAAATTGACTTGCTATCAGCATAAGATTTAAAGAAAGAAAAAAAAGATTTAACACCATATTTATATAAATGGTGTATATGTTCATTTGTATCACTAATTTATAAATATTCAAATGAATGTTGTTGTGTTAGAATATATTTATTTATATGAACATATATTAAAATATAATAAAGTATTAACTTTTCATACAGAGATTCGAAATTTACAGAAAGTTTTATTCAGGAATTTAAGAATTAGCATATTGAAATTATAAAAATTGTACCACTATTAAAATATAAAAATTAAAATAAAATAGAATTAAACTTGTATTTCAGAGGTAATTATGCCAATTAACAAGCTTTTTTAAATTTTTTTAGCATATTAACAGTACCTATTATTTACATATCATTACATATTATATAACACCAAGTAGATGAAGTGTTTTGTTATGTTATTTTTATTTGCAAAATGAGGTTTTTGAAAAACATCTGTTCAGAGGTATTTTATCATTTCAAAAAAAAAATCTGAATCAAATTACTTTAAGTTCTCTGAGGTTGTTGTTATGTACTATTCAATGCTGAATTATGTTTTTCTATGTTGTAAACAGTTCCATTAGCTAGGCTGAGATTGCTCTTGAATCTTGCAAATTTTTAAAAAATATAGCTTGCTACTTTATCTGACCTGCATATTTTTGCTTTATAAATAAAACCTCTGTAATGCCAAAGTTGTCAAAATTTTATTACAGTGAAGCATCATGCTCAAGTAACTCAAAAGCACCTTATTTATATTAAAGTTGGAGTTTATGAAATATTTAGAAAGCAAAACTTATTTATCCAAGTTCTCACTAGACTCTTATAACTAAATGTGATATTTTTTGAGCAATATTTATTTACTAATATTGTTTGATATATTTATTACTGTTTATACTATATATTATACTTATTATTATATAAATACGATTGTTGCAAATATTTTGTTACTTGATGTAGTAAAAAGAAAACAAGTTAAATAAACTGTTCATCATTTTTTGTATATTAAATAAAAAATCTTAGATTAATTTAGAAACTAATGACAAATATTTAATTAAATTTAAATTCAGGCTTGTATTGATGAGAACGAAGAAATGGTTAGTCTGCTGGTGGAGCGAGGTGCTAATATAGAAGCACGTGACAATGAGGGCTGGACACCACTTCATGCAGCAGCAAGTGCAGGAAATGTTGATATTGCAAAGTATGTTTTATAATGGAATATTTTTTTAGTTTTGTGTTATGAAAACAATCAATTAAAATAAATGTTTTGGTATCAAAATTTTATTATCATTCATCAGATAGATTTGTTGACATTGACTTGTTACAAGTTATTTGCTTTGATTTTATAAAGAAATTTGTATACATTTTTGTAAGAATCTCTTTACCAGCATCTGTTACATATCCTGAGCAAAGTAATGTTTTCAAGCTAATCAGTGCTGAATGCCATAAATAATTGCTTTAATAATTTGAAGCATTTAGTATTTTTAAATGAACAATGTTGATTTTTTAATGAACTAAAAAGATTTTGTTCATTTAAAAATATTAAAAAGTAGTTAGGTTGTGTCACTATTATTGGTGTTAACTTAGTTTTTAATTTAGAATACTAATTGAAAATGGTGCAGATCTTGCAGCTGTAAATAATGAGGGGGAAGTTCCACTTGATCTTGCAGATGAACAAGAGATGGTGGATTTCTTAACCGAGGAAATTGAAGGTCAAGGTTGGTAAAACATTTGAAGAAAAATTAAAATTTGCAAAGAGGATGCAAAAATCAGTGTTAATAAGACGAGAAGGAAAATTTTTAATAGTAAATCTAAAGAATTTCTCCCCATTATCTTTGCAGCATCCTTTTTTTTGCAGCAGCAGCAGCATCCATTTTTCATGCATGATTACTAAAATTGGAATTTGTTTTATTGTTTCCATATTTAATATAACATTTAGCTATTTTAATGCATATACATTTATTTAATCATATAGTTGAATTATTAGAAAATTATTAGAAATTATTTAATCAGAAAATCAGGTCAAAACTATGACAATTTTTTGATAATTCTTTGTAATAAAGCAAAACAAACAACAAAACAAAAGCTATTAGATCATTATAAAAAAATCTCAAAATGTTCAAGGTGCCAATCAACATTTAATCAACACTTTTTTCATTTTTTATATCTTAATTTTTCAGCAATGTTTACTGAAAACATAGTAAACCTAAAAGTTCTTTGAAAGTTTTAGAATATTTAAGAATTGTTTGTATTTGTTAAGACATTATATGTGTATTTAAATTTGTTTTTAAAAAATTGTTCAAGGAGATTTACTAAAGTAAAAACTCTCTATATTGAATAAAACTTTGAATTTGAGCATGAAAGTAATTTTTTTTTTTTTTTACTATGTGTCTGTGTGTAATCTTTTATTAAGTTTTTTAAAAATTTCTGCTTTTCTTTGTATAGTTTTTCAATGTTTAACATATAAGGAAACAAAATTTTAAAATTTTGTTTCCTTTTGTGTTAAATTTTTCCTTTTTGAAACATAATTAGTGTCTTGTGCCACATGTTTCTTCTTTACCTCGAATTTTATCATGAAGGTGATGGAGTTTTTATGTTTCTTAATTTAATAATCGATTCAAAGATTAGGAATAGTAAGATGATTTGTTGAAAAAAAAGTTGTTGTGTAAAAAGTCAAATTTTTTACCCAACAACTTTCTCAAAAAAAAGTGACCAAAAATAAATGATTTTCATAAATGGGCAAATATCATTTGTCTTTAGAGCTTGATGTTGAAGAGGCTCGAAATGAGGAAGAGCGTCTTATGGTTGAAGATGCTACAAGTTGGTTGAATAAGAAGAAGATAGATGAAGTATTAGACTGGCAAGGTAGAGATCGTGTTTTATTTTTCTTTTTTGTGTTCAAAATACTTTTAGACTGATTCTTTTTAAAGATACACTTTATTTCACAATAAATACAATTGAGTTTTATATTTTTCTATAGAAGCAACAGCGTTGCATGTAGCTGCATCAAAGGGATACACTAAAGTTATTAAGTAAACAATTTTTCTTCATTTTTATTGGCAAATTTCTGATCTATTCTGAAATTTTTTATAATTATTGTGATAAATTATTATTGTTAAGGTGTTAGAGTTAATGACTATTTTATAAGTAGCTTGAGTTAAGTATCTTTTCTGTATTTTTCTTAACAGCATAATTTTCTATGAATGAATTTTAGCATTATTTTGAAGATACCTGGAGCAGATGTGAATGTTAAAGATTGTGATGGCTGGACACCCTTACATGCTGCAGTACATTGGGGGTCTAAGTCAGCTTGTGAAGTTCTTACTGATTTTGGAGCAGACTTTGAAATTATGAATAATAATGTTAGTTATGTACACTGTTTATTACACTATTTTAACCTTGCTAAGTAGATTGCTTATTTTTGGTGTATTGTTTATTTATTTTTATTTGTGTTTGTTTAGGGTCAAACCCCATGTGACTTGGCTGACAAAGAGTTTCAAAAAACGGCAGAAGCTTGTAAAAAAAGATCAATTGATGCTGGTCTTGCAAAGGTACTTCATGGTTTTTTATTTATTGATATATAGTTTAGCAACTTTTATTAATTTTGAAGAAGTTAGATTCTCTTTATTCTCCTTGAAGATTTAAGTAGATAGAGTTTAGATTTAAGGTAGTTTTTTCTTTTTCTTCAAATTTCTAAAATAATTATTTTAATAAAAAATTGAAGAATTTATAAAGATAATAAATTTTTTTGAAAAAAATATTTTAAAATACCAAAAACTGCCATAGTGAATTTAATAAACTACATATTGATAACAAAATCTAAGTTTATTTGAAATTTTAAAAACAGGTTGATTTGGTTAATGTAGAGGCATTTTGATGCAATCACATTTTGTTATTGTTGCCTTAATTAATTTTTTAGTATCTATTAAAAGCTAATGAAATATAATTTTAGCTTGTTGCTTATAATTGCAGTTCCAAATTAATTTTAAAATAGATGGAGAGTGATTTTGTCTTAAATTAGTAGTATTAGTCTTTATTATTAAATATACAACCTAGAGACAGTTAATGTTGTGTTAGAGAGTTTTTTTAAAATAAAATACTTTAATAAGCAATTAGTTTGCATTTAAATGTAATTTAAAGAGGAAAAAAAAAACAGTTGTTTTATAAGAAAGCCAAAGAAAATTCAAATAACTTAGGATTTAAGTGGGTAAGGTAACTATAATAAACTATCAAAATATTAATAGGCAAGACATATTTGCATACTCTGTTTAATATTTCATTCAAATTTATCTTCTTAATTTGATTCTAATTTAAAAAAAGAATTTTAAAATTTTTTTATCGCTTTTCTTTAAAAACCTGTGTTTTAGTAATAAAATTTTCTGTATATATAGCTGTACACCCATCGTTTAACTTTTCAGATACCTTTAGCCTATAATACTTTGTTTTTTATTTTTTGTTTTAAATCTAAATCTATTAAAACAAAGGTATGAAAGGGTGTGAAGTTTTTGAATGATCATACTTATGTTTGTATTATCAATCTGAAAGCTATTTATCTGACAATAAACCAGCTTCCAAGTCACATGGAGTAAAACAACTTTCACAGTGCTCTTTATTTTTTATGTGCAAGAAAAAGAAAAATGTTCAGCTTCAATAGTTTTTAACTGTAAAAGTTTCAGTAAAGTTCTTTCAACATTTTTTTGTTTGACTAAAGTACTTTTATAACTTGTTTCTAAGATTAGGAGATTCATTATCATAATATTAGGTTATTTATGTAACATGTGGTCTTCAACTGTTATTAACTGGACAAAAGTCGTGTCAAATGCCTTTTCTGCAATAATTGTGGGACAAAACTGTGTAGGATGTGTAACATTTTAATGAACCAAAAACACATTTTACAAAAAGTGTTTTTTTTTTATTATTTTATGTATCTGCTATGAAGGTTTTTTTAATGTACTTTTTTTCCTTCTCATTTTTTTTTTTTTTTTTAGAAATCTAAAGGCACAAGGTATAAATTTTTGTGTAATTTATTTTCATGTCTTTTAAATTTTTATAGTTTTCAAATTATTTCAGAAAGCTTAACATGATCTCTTTTCAGTTATTCGTTTTCAATTGAAAAAGAAATGTATGCCATTGAACTGTTAAAGAAAGAAGCACCACGTCCTGCAATTAAAGGGGGGCGTAAGCAGCAGCAGAGTATAGAAACTAATAATAATAGTAGTTCAAATTTAGTTAATGACATTAAGAAAACAAAGGAACTAAAAAATTTTGAATCAGAAAATTCAGACCCTGTGTTAAACACTGGAAATGCACCAGCAAAGCTTCCAAGATCTACATCGATTGCAGTTGAAAGTGAATCAAGTAAGACTGATAGTTCTGTTTCAAGCTATTCATCACGTAACAGAGTACGAGAAGATTCAACACGTAGTTCTTCCTGGAGAACTGAGAAGACAGATATCCCTGCAGAAACCCCATCTCGTTCCTTAAAAACTGAAAAAGTCGACACTAATGAGACATCTAATCGACCATCATCTTTGAAAACAGAGAAAAATGAAAATGATTCTGCTGCTAGTCGCATTTCTTCATGGAGGGAAAAAAGAGCAACTGAAAATAACATTGATGTTAAGTCAACTACTGAAAACAATACAGATAAAAAATCAACTCCGTTGTCACGCTATCAAAGGGATGAAGTTCCATCTAGAATTCGCACAAATGAAAAAGTGAGTTATGCTTTTAGTATAATACATTTTTAAAATTATTATTAAAAGTGAATTAAAATTTTTGCTTTCATAATTTGGTTTTATTAATGATTATTATTTGTTACAATATTTTAGTTTTTAATTAGGTCTATTTGCTAAATTATGAAAAAGTAAGGGTATTTGTTTTAATGCTGTTGCTATGCAACCATTGCGTATCATTAAAAATGTTTTATGGAAGTTAGATGAGTGAACGGCGAGTAGTTACGTCATCCGTTTTACTTATTGACGAGTAATTTGGTTAGATGTTAATAAATAAAGAGGGCCGTATATTAAATAGCTATGATGCTTTGCATAAGGTTTATCTACGCTTTAGAAATCCAATAAAACTTCAGTTTTATGATACTGTTTGCTTTCTATCTGTTTATTTGAGCATATTTTCCCACTAACTAAATAAATATTTAAGGAATGTGGAATCAATTATATTGACACTTATATGCGGTATAGAATTGGAATCGTTTTGCTTTTTAAGTCGTAAAAACAAATTTTAGCGTTTCTCTATTTAATTTTCGTTTTGTTTTAGTGGGTTGTTTTGTTTTTTTTATTTTGTTATGTTTTGTTTTCTTATTATTATTATTATTATTTTTTTTTTTTAAAAAAAAAAAAGGTTTTAATGTAATTATATGCTATCGAAAAAATCACAAAATTTTATTCAAGTGATAAACAGTAAAATGATTAATTTAGTTTTCGAATAAATGCAAATCTTGTCGCATTTGTGTACTCTTAAAGAAACAGTGAAAGATTGTTTTCATTTGCTTTAATGTTTGTGTTAGCAGCTTTTATATTGTCGATAATTGACACTCTTGTTTTGTAAGAATATCACTGTTTCCTCTTTTCACAGTGAATTCAACATGAAGAGTTTTATAGTTTTCGTGGAGTATTATTTCTAAAGTTCTTGTTGCGCTCAGATTTTTTGTATTGATCATTCGCAAAACTCTCATCTCATTGAGTACATTTGGCGATATTTATTTGTGAATTTTATGAAGCAAATGTGATAGCGTGTTTCTACGACCTTTTTGAAAAAAAGGGAAAAAATTGTTTGCAGAAATTTTGAATATGCATCTTTAATTAAAAATTTCGCCCATGTTTACTTTTTGCTGTTGTTGAATTATAAGTATGTCATACACATCATCATACTCATCTATACAAGATCGTATCAAGAACCTTCGTAAAAGTAATAATGGAGTAATGGTACAGACGTCTGTGAAAAAAAATAACTCGTCTCAGGTATCTGTGAAAATAAATTTTATTTTAACTTTTTAACTGTATGATTTAAATTTTTTTTAAATTGTTGCTGTTTCAGATGGAATTCATATGCAATATTTTAATTTTAACCCTATTCAGGATGATAATTGACTATTAATTTATTCTGGTCTGCAATTTAATACTCTGATCTTAAAGTAATGCAACTACATTTAATACTCTGATCTTAAAGTAATGCAACGAGTTCTCCTGCGGTGTGTTTTTTAAACTATTTGTGGGTGTGTTTTTTATCCAAATATTGTTGATCAGCAATTGAAGTAAAATCTTTACGATGGAGTGTAAATAAAGGATTTTCTTTTTTTATATCGAAAGGATTGACGCTTCTATTGACAGTCAACATATTTATTTTTGAAAGTAATGAGAACTTACGTTGAGTTTTCAAGCCGTTCAATTGTGCGTTTCAATTGAGAAAATTTTATTGTCTGTCAAATAATCGTTCTTTTGTTTCAAAGATAATCATCTAAGGCGCGGTATTGTTCATCTTATGTATTTTGATAATGTTCGCTGACTGAAATTACAAGTCTTTGAGAAACAATTTTAACGATTAAAATATGCTTCAGAATAGATATCGTAGAAAGACAACGGTGAGTTAGAGAAAATAAATCTGTTTTTGTGTTTTTATAGTAAATTGTGAGTGATGAAAGAGGGTCGTTATACTTGAGTAAACTGAAATATTTGTTTTTTTAATGTCGATGAACTTTATTTTTGCTTAAATGATGCGCTAAGATGGTTTCTAAATCGTACTTGAAGCGTTTTCAAGCTTTTACGAGAAATATAATCTGATCGTTGGAAGTTGCTTGGACACATTTCACTTGACAATTCAAAGCCGCTAACATAAACAAATAAAGTAATATTATCCGTTGAAATCGAATAATCTATGAGTTTAAATTTTATTCGTTGAAATCGAATAATCTATGAGTTTAAATTTTATTCGTTGAAATCGAATAATTTAATTCTCATCCGTTGAAATCGATGAGTTTAATGTTTTTCTTTTTTGTCCAAAAGTCTGCGACTTTTAAATTTTTAAAATGCGGTAAATTTGAAACTCAGTTTGACGTCTTATAAAATGCATTGTCCCACACAGGAATCACAAGGTATTAATTCATTAATTGCCTCTGACGCTTATGATTCTGCTCGTCAGAACTGGAGAAAAAAGTTGGCTGAACGTGTTGAAGATGCAAACAGCGAATCGAAGTTTAGTAGAAGTGGAGACGGCATTAGTTATAAAATCAAAAATGATTCGTCTATCAAAAATGACTCATCCATCGACGGAAGCAAAGATCGTTTTTCGGACGTTAACAATGAAGATTCGGAGGATGGCACTCTACTTCAGCGTTTGCAATTTCGGAATCCTCGAGAAACCCAACGGGTCGGTACTGCGTACATCTCCAACGAGGTAACAAAATTAAGGGGCCAACATCGCGGAATAATCCGTTTAGAAGTGTTGGCTTCTTTTTACGAAGGAGTTACGCAAAATTTACAGAAAATTATGAAGACAAAAAATAATTCGTACCTAACGCATCTAACATACATATATAAGATGAAACGCAACACGTAACTTATTTACTGAGTCAACGTGTAGACAATCTTATTTACAAGTTAATAAAGACAGCATGTTATACAATTTACAGCGTTTCAAAATCGGAGACGTGTTCAGCGTAACAGACTAATAAAATTTGACTTTTACTGCGTTTATTTATGTTGCATTGTTTTGTTTACTATTTTGTAAATTTTATGTGATATTTTTTTCTATTATTTTTAGGAGGATGAAGAAGAAGTTAAAAAGCCTGAAGACACCGGCGTTCGCAAAACTGCGGTAAAACGTCATTTAAGATTTTTCGATCTCAAAAGGGTTTTGCGACTCTTTTTTGAGTTTAGTATGTTATTATTATTATTATTTTTTAGGGAGTTGCGGAGCGTTTGCGCATGAAAAATCAAGAACTTCTTTCATCAATCGATCGCTCAAGCGATAGGACGACTGAAAGAACTACTGATCGCCCTAGTTACACTGAAAGAAATTCGTATTCTCGTGATCAGAATAGCACTGGTTCGGTTGCGTCAATTACTTCAACTACTAGAGATCGTGGGTTAGATAAAACTAATAAAATATCCTCTAGCGTAAGCGTTCTTTTTTTTCTTTTTCACTTTTCATTCGCATCTTTCCGTGTTGTTCAAACCAATTCAAGATGAACTAAAATTGCTACTCTAAATATTTACAATGTTTTTTTAGAGCGATGCTAGTGATACTAAAGAAATTCAACGGAAATTAGAGCAAACTGAAAAAGAGTTGCAAGAGTACAAAGATAAATACGAGAAGTTGAGGAAAGAAAAAGAAGATCTTGAGAACAAATTGAACCAATACCAAGAAGATTTAGAGGTTTGTTGTGTCAATTTAGGCTGGTAAAAAGATAACTAAAGTTTTTTATTTGAACGAGTTTTAAATTTTCTTTAGAAAATGCAAGAATTGAAGAACGATAATGTACGGCTGAAAGACGAAAACGGAGCACTAATACGGGTGATAAGTAAATTGTCGCGAACTCCTGCATCATCGTCCTGATTTTTAAAATGTAAATTGGACCTTACCTAACTTAACGTATTTTTTTCATCTAAAAAAAATCGTACTTTTAAGTTCGATTGGGCGCCGATATTTCGCAGCCTAGATGACCTTCTATGCACTTGTATTTAGCGCACGTGTTGGTCCTTTTAGCGATCGATGAATGTCCGCCCCTTTCTAAGCCGATCCGTTTGGTAGCAGGTGCAAGAACATTTCATAACAGAACTTTCCGATCGAACTAATTCATAGTAGTGGGTGTTGATCCTTTGTCTATGGACTAACATCTCCAAATTTTGTGCATTATTTTTGTTTTCCTTTTGATAAGACTGTACATATAATCTGAATAATAGCATCAAAGGAGGTTCCGCTCCTTCCCAGGTGTTATACGCTTTATAATCATGAAATATTAGTTATATTTTTCTACGAGCAGTCGTGATTTTGTGTTGTACTCGGTTTTAAATTAGACTTGTTTTAATGCTTTCATATTCGTTGTTTTTTGATTCACGTTAGAAGAGATTTTTTTGAAATTTTTCTGGGTTCATTCTGTAATAACGGCCATTTTTATTTCGTAGTTAAACATTTTTTATTAAATTAGTTTTTTGACAATTTTGTGGCTGAAACGAAAAATCCCTGAAATTTTTTTTTCACCTCATTATTGGAAATGTTAGATTAACAATTTTCCCCCAAGAAACATTTTATGAATTCTCGTCTTTTGTATAATTGTAGGTAAAATATATGTGAAACGTTTTAGGAAAGTTAAATGTGTCCTTACGCCCATTTTGTTTAAGAATGGTGCTATAAAACAAAAATGATGTATTTAAGTGATAAAGTTTCTGAAGTTGAAACTTCAAATTAAATATTTTAATACTTTAATTATCTTTTCAAATAGACAAGAAACGGTAGGCTAATTTAAAGTTGCGTGTTGTGGCATGGTTTCTGCTTACATAAATAATCTAAGTTCTTTGTTTTTCTATAACCAATCGAAATTGGTATTTTTACAAGTCTTGTATTTATTGAAGTCTCAATTTTATAAAAAAAAAGATGACGTTTTAGCATTGTAAAAAGGAAAGCACAGTAAAAAGATGGAAACGTTTGAATTTTGGTACAACAGAGTTTTACAAAGTTTTTATTACAGAAAGTCTTTAACAGCAACATTTAAAGACTGGCGCGTCGAAAAGTGTTAAATATTTAATGTTACACATTCTAGCACCTTTTTCTAATTAGATCAAGAAAAGTTTATTTAAGAAAATGTTTAGACCTTTGAAAAAAAGAAACCCTAAAAAGCAGCCATATTGTCGTCAGAAACTTGTCCGCATAAATCTGAGTAGTTTCATAATAAGTTTATCAAATAAAAAGTCACCTTTTTTATCATAATAATCGCTTCAATAATGGATTAAGTTATCGTAGTCAAATGTCTAAGCTCATTTGGAACAAACATCTTTACAAAATATTTATTGAAATGATAGGATTAGCATGGTTATCAATTGCTAGAGAGAAAATTTTTATACTACTAAGGCTTACCATCTGGTTTGTTGAGGTTTGTTGACCATATAACATTACCTAATTACAGGTTGATATAGCAAATTTTAGTGCATCCTCAACCCAAGTGATATTTGTTATATTGCCCATTTTTGGTCTTTTAATAAAAAGAATTAATTCATGAAGTAAAAAACTAATTCAAACGATATTTTAAAAAATTGACAACTAATTGTGTTAAATGTTTCTTTAAATAATTCATACGAAAAATCAGTCAATCACTATCACAATCACCAAGCACTGGAAAGTTTTGTAACTTTTTTTCAGAGGTATAGTTAGCTATAATAATCTGGAATGCGAGTCTAGGTTTCGTCGTCTGTGAAAACCATATGGAAAATCTTTTGTCAGTATCATAGCCTGTGAAAATCTTTATTATTTTGACAACTGATACCTCCTGTTACCTTGCAGTCAGATAAGAAAAAAATCTCACGTTGAAGGAACTTGAGATAGAAAGACTGTTGGATTGATTACAACTGTTCCAAATGTATTATTAATGTTCTAACTTGCTAAGGTAAAATGAAGTGAGACTTTTTCTAATCATTAAATTAATTTCCTACGTTTTTTTAAACGTATTTTTTGCATTCAGCATGATTACAGACAGCTTGAGATATTCAAGGTAATCTCAACGAGGTTGTATTTCTCTACTGCGCTGATGCTTAAGGGAGTTTATCCTGTTCCTTCTGATTGATGCAATCCTCAGAGTATCGTTGTCAGGTTTAAATGTTATTTGTATTGCATTACATGTATTTGGATTTGTCAATAACATCCCTTTTTTTTTTAAACAACTGAATAATTAAATTTTTGGGCCTTTTTCAAGAATTGTTTCACATGATACTATTTTAGTACGATCAAGAATCATTATAACTTAAGGATTATCAATGAGAACGTCGCTCTTTGTATTTATAAAAGATACCTTTGCAGGATCTTTCTTGTATTATTTTAGCGCTCAGACGGTTACACTTGCTAATAATTAGCGCTTTATCTCCATAGCAATAGATTCTTTATCACTCTAATCAGTTATTATTTCCTCTTTTACTTTCTTGCCTTTGACTTTTGTTAATACCGTGCTTGCAAACGTGGGGGATTTTTTATTTAATTGGTTTCTTTGAATTCTAAGTATATGTCAGCCATTACCATCTTTTATCTTCGCTGATCTTGAAACTTTTAGTCTTTAGTAGTTTTTATCAAAACTATATATACGGCAAATAGTTTGTTAAGCGAATTGGTGACAACTGTTATTGAAAATTCCAATTTCAATTCCATTTTCTCTTGCTGTTAAACGTGCCTTGTTCTTAAAAATGCCAGCTCGTTTTTTATACAGCACATTCATATTTGAAACTGTGCTGGGCTTCTGTGTTTTTGGAATATTCGCTGCATACCAAAGCAGAAAGAATTCCATCAAATGCGATGGAGCAGTTTATTAGTAACAATAATTTTTAGGTTTCAAGTCATTAAGTCTTCAACCAAGCCAACAGTCGGTAACCAGTTCAGACAAAATGTTTTGTCAAGAACTGGAATCTGTTGCGCAACCAACCAAGCAAGTATTTGGTTGGATTATCTAGCTGTTTTCTTGGAGAAACACATGAAGAAAAGCAAATGACAAATGAAAAAAAAAAAAGCATGCAAGCATCAAGATGAATGAAGTTATTACAAAAATATTCAAACAAATTCCATCAAACTACAACTTATTGATTTATCACTCTAATGTTAAAATTAGGACTATGATAGGTTCAATAACATTATTAGAATCATTAGGTTAAATGCTTTTATTAGAATAAGGCAACCTTGTATTTTGTGCTGTAAACATTTTGGACCTTTTTCAAATGATTGTCATTTTACAAACGTCATTTGGAGGGAAGGCTGAACTACCAATCATGCTTCACTAACCATTTATTTTTAACTCCGAGATTTTTTTTTTAAACAGATAACCACAGTTTATTAGATATATTGAAGTACTTTTTAGAACTTATATTTTTCTTTGTTTATTCCTCGATTTGTCAAAAGTAACTATAGCAAACTGTTTTTATTTTAAACATTTACTAATGCAATAATGACTTCTTAGATAATAATTTCGTTTTAAATCTTAACAAAGGTTTAAAAGTTTGTCTAAAGAGACTGTCAGGATTAAATAAGTAAAGATGATTAGAAATTCATAGTTCTTGTAAAAATCAAAAATAAAAGCATGAAATTTCCAAAAATTTTGAGTTTCATTATCGAATATTATTGAAATATTCTTTTGAAGGGACACTTGTAACTAAGAATTTTTCGGAACGCTGTCAGACGGGAACCTTCCGAAATGGCTCCCTTTATTATGTATATAAATAAATCAGCTATTTTATTAACAATATCAATTTTATTAACAATATCAATTTTATTAACAATATCAATTTTATTAACAATATCAATTTTATTAACAATATCAATTTTATTAACAATATCAATTTTATTAACAATTTTAAAAAGGATTTTTTGGAGCTATCAGTTTTAAAACGTGTTTTATTTTTGTTTCTGTAACGAAATCTTCGTTGTAAAATTTGTAAATCAAGCTTGCTTATTAGTTGATTTTCTTAAAAATCTTAAATCTTTTGTCATTTTTTTGTCCAGAGTAAATTCCATATCCCCATTTGTTAAATTTTTTAAGCAAATATTTTTTCATGCAATGTTTTATTTTTGGAAAACACATCTTTTCATCAACACCTCATCTTACTTTTCATCAACACCTCATCTTACTTGGTCCTGGTATGCTTGGGAATATTTGAAAATCTTTAATTGAGATGAATATTGAGATGATCACGTATTTATCTAATTTTATAAGAACAATTGTAATTTTTATCTGTTGTTGGAAACATTAAGGAACTTAAGTTGAAATGTAAAAATTGCCGAATTTTTTCCTAACGACTCAGTGTCATTTTTTCTTTTAGTGCTTCAAACGGATACTCGTTGGAACAAAAGGGACATATGGATGGATACCTAAAAGCTGGAGTATATAGCAGAATTTCCAAGCATTGTCTTATTTTCAAATCAGTTTAATGACACATTTTGATGGATCTTTTTCAAATGAATACATATTTGTTTGTGAGACTATATCACCAATAAGTTTATCTGTAAAAAAATAATTGAAAAATTTTTATCATGTGAACAAATTCAAAGTTTTATTTGAATAGATAAATTTCCTTTGAAACTTTAAATTTATCAATCAAATTAGATTTCTTAGCTTTTATTGATCTTTGTAGTAGTACTTGAAAAATTTATAGATTCATTTCAAAAGACGAGTTGAGAATTTTTGTTTAAAGTTAACTTAGCCTTTCATAAAACAAAAACCAAAGTAGATATTGATTGTTTAACTTTTGTTTTCAAGAAAAATTGTTATTAAGTAATTCTTCCAACAGGTCGTAGCATTAAAGGATGGAATTATATTTTAAAATGTTTATGGAGTGAACTAACAAAATAAATTAACAAAAAAACTTCGATAAAATCAAAGTCGGGGCAACAGCAATAAATATTAAAATTAGTATTTTAAATATACGCCACGTTCTTATTTGTTCTATGGATCTCTTTTGCATCGATTTAGCAAGACTATGCAAATTTCGGTTCATTTTTTTCCAAGTTTTGACTGTGCAAATTATAGAGGCAGGAGGCAAACCTTGTTAAAACTGCTACCATTCATTTCGATTAACCAGTCTTCTGATAAAATCATGCAGTTCTCTAGCTTCTCTATGTAGATGTGTTGGTTGATTTAGTTTTTATAGATATAACACAAACCTAAATTAAAAATAAAGTAGCTCCTAAGTACTAACTATCCCACCATTACCTTGCAACCAAACCACTACCTCTACCCAACCAAACCACTACCTTGCAAGTCCCAACACTACCTTACAATCTAAGCACGACAAAGCGATGGCTTAAAGTTAGCTCAGAGTTAAAGTCTTTTAGCAAGAACTTCGGTGTTCCTGTTTATTACTTCAGAGTTGATCTCATCACTGAAAAGTACTTGCTCTCACTTTTCCATAGAACAAGCAATTCTCTTCATCCACTACCTTGTAAAGAGCCGTGATCACAAGATTTCTAACGGCAGCATAAAAACCAATTTTATTTTTTCTAAGTAAAATGTTTCTAGAATTAAAAAAGCAAACAATTTTTCACGATTTTTATTGAAGGTTTTGATAAAAGTTCACGACAAATTTAATCTTGAATTGGCTCTTGTTTAATAAATTGTACTGTATTGCACAAAGTCATTGTACTTACTCTTACGGTTTTCCACTAAATAGCTTTTCCTCATCCTGGGTGACTCTGAATTCCAACTATAGTTTTAAAAGCTTTAAGAGGGTTTTGGATGCAATTTTCTGAAATTAAAAATATACTTGCTTTTTTTCTGTTGCTGGAGCTAATCTTTATACCTTTGTTGCTTCTCTGCTTTTCAACATGTTTGCATCTTAAACACATTTCTAAGTAACTTAACTTTCAGATCGTCTCAATACCACTAGATCTTGTCAACTCGTCCCTTTTTTATGTTTGTCCAATGTATAAATATTTGTTTTATGTTTCTTTAAAATTATATTTGTTTTTAAATTCAGCAATATGCATTTACTATTTGGTTTAATTTAATAATTTTAACTGCCAACCACACACCCACATCAGGAATTCATTTTAGGTACCCACAAAAGGAATTTTAAATTGGTGAAGTATTTTTATATTTAAATGTTTTTTTTGCTGGACAAAGTATTAAAATTTTAGTCTCAATTCAGAATAAAATAGATACAGGAAATACATGTAATAATAAATATATGTAATGTCTGGTATTTTTCCTAAAAAACATGTGTTGTATTTAAAAAAAATTTTATTCAATTTTGTTAATAATATTAGTTTCAACACAAATACATTGATTAACGGAATGATTTTTTTGATTAATCAATACTAACCCAGTTTTTATAAGAGAATTTTTAGTTAATAGATTTTATGGAACAAGCTCTGGAATTTAACATTTGATACTTTTTGATTAGGGGGCCATCCATAAAGTACGTACGCAGGTTTAGGGGGAGGGGATTACCAAAAAACGTACAAATGCGTACAAGGGGAGGGGGGTGTTTAAGACAGCGAGTACGTACGCGGTTTTGACTATCTTTCTCAAGAATTATTCCTAAAACTTGATCTGTGTATTAACAAAAAGCAATGAACTTCTCCAATGTAAAAAATCTTGTTTTTTTCTGATTTCGGTCACTGAAAGAAAATAGAAAGCGAGCGTTGTTCAAATTATTTTTTATCTTCAGTATTGTCGTTTGATTGGACATTAAAAGCAAATTTTTTCAGAATTGTTTTTTTTTAAATACGCAACCTGGTTTATATCTTTTCAATTAAAACGTTACAACAAATTAATTTTTATCATTTTAAATTAATATTTTATTATTAACTATTATTAACTTTTAATAAACAATGCACTACTTAAAATTATTGTTAAAATTAAAATATATTTTTTTCTGATTACAAAAAACAATTATATTTAAAAACAGCTATTTAAAGCTAATAGAGACCAATACTTTTCATTGCAAAATGTAACTGCAATTAATTTGAGTCAAGTTATTTTTTTACGTTCTTCGCTTTAACGGCACTGAATCCTATCATTAAATCGTTTATTTCCAAATAAACAAAAACTTTTATCTTTCTATTCGAATAACTGAATACTTTGCAACAACAACAAAAAAAAACTGTTTATTTCCAAGATGTCGAACGAATTTGTTGGCAACGAGAAAAAGTATCTTCAACTCCTTGAGTTATATAAGAAAGCATATTCAACACTTGAAAAACAAAAGTAGTATCAGCACGCACAGGAATTGTGGAAAATAGTAGAATATGATCAGTCTTTGTATGAAAAAAAAGTAAACGAATTAAAAGTGAAAGCAACAAAGTCGAAAGGATCACTCATGTCATTCTGGGAAATGAAATGCTTTATCACCGCCTAGTAAAAAGAAAATATATCCATCCAGTGCCGTCTTCGTCAAATAAAATATAAAGTTTTCCGAACGCAACTACGACAGAAACTGAAAGGATTGAACTTAGTAAGCCATTTTTTCTAATAATTTACAAACTTTTTCCCTCTTGATTTTCTATATATTGAATTGGTAGTTAATCTAGATTGTACGACTATACGACTATTACGCAATCGCATAATTTTATTCGTCAATAATTGGACAACTCGACCAATTTCTCTTTATCCAATCTCTATAACTTCCAAGAATTTATAAAAGTTCATTTTTGGGTATTTCCTCGTTTAGATTTAACATCAAATGAGAAGAAAGGAATAAATCCGGTGCAAGTGAAATGTCAGAAGAAAATCTCAGATCTTGAATCACAGTTTTCATCCTTGATAATCGTACGCGATTCTGGTTTGTCTACTGTAACGAGAAAGCAATTAGACAATTTGAAAGAAAGCATAAGAAAAGAAAAAACCAACTTGGACAGGTAAATGTTAAGAGATATATCGAATAGAGCTTATTTAATATTATAGAAAGATGTCTTGGTCATAAAAACCAAGCTTTTAAACAGGCAGAAATTTTCAAAACTTTATTGTCAGTAAGAATTTCTAATTGAGGATTTTCAAAGTTCACAGAATCTAGGAAACCTTAAGTATAGAAGGTTTTATAACGGAATTAAAGACTTGTGTAGTACTTTGTTTTCAGATTGATTCGTGAATCGGTACGACAAAGAAAACGGAGACAAAAACTTAAAGAGGGCATTGAAACAGTTTGTCAAAACAGCCCTGAAGTATCAAGTGCTTTGAAACAGTTTATGCGAAACCATCCTGGATGACCACGCCTCGAAATTGATCAACCAGAACTTTTATCAACAGTCATAAAAATTGTGCAAAATTCATCAGCAGCAGACGAGCATCGAAGAACAGAATGTCTTCGTAGTGTCTCCACTTTGGATGGTTTTCAGAGAGCTGACAGAGGTAGGCTTCAACTTGAGTAGAAGTGGTTTGTATTTTCGTCTTTTACCACGACGTGGAAACACTTCTGAAGGAAAAAAGCATGTCAACACAGTTCCAGTGAAGCTACTACGTCCAGAAAATTCACTGCGAAAAAGAAATGATGATAGAATGTTTGCTAAATCTTTTATTGATGACATGTTTAAAGTTTGCAAATTGTTCGGACCAAAAGTTGTGCTTTTCATGTCCAATGATGATAAAGCAAGGGTACCGTTGGGTCTTATTGCTGCAAGTCTTCAATCGCCTTTGCTGATGCATATGGAATACAAGGTGGATTTTATGGATCATGACTTTGCTGTCGGCCCACAGCACAAGTAAATCCCATCTGTGTATGGCATATGCGAAGTTAACAATAATGGAAATGTATCCTACAGTGGAGACACTTTCATACGCATAAGAAGTGGGAAACACGATACATCGAATGCTTTTACACATGCAAATTGTGAAATGCCAGGACAAGTTATGTTGTTCATCGTTTGAAACAAATTGGCCAAATACCATCCCCCAACGTTTTATTCCATTTCCAGCCATCTACGAGTACTGCGAGAATGGTTACAAAGCGATGGAACCGTCTCAATATTTTAAAAACGTATTAAATCATTCAAACTTTGCACCTCTAGCGCATAGGCTTTTGCTACAAGATATACCTACAGAAGATTTAAAGTAAAAAATTTTGATCTGTATTGTCCTTCATTGGAAAAAAAGCTTTTAAAAGGAATTTGCGACAAATGCAACAAATACTGGCCGAGCGAGGCTGCAATGAAACGGCACAAGAAAGCACACAAAAAATAAAAGATAAAGATTGAAATGGAGAGTGATTTAAGTGAAAGTGAAGAAGTAAGTAAGGAGATTACAAATGAAAGATTAGAAGCAGAGTTCATGCCTGGCTTCCATAACATATTTAATTTATTTAAGTCACCATTTGTGGAAACATAAAAGGCTAAATATAAAATACTCGCTACAAGAATCCGTTCTAAATCATTTTTCTTTCCTTTTTTTTAATAACTGCCCGTTTTTTATTTAAGTACAGAAAAATCTCTAACTAAAAATGTTGATGTTTTTTGTATTTTAATGTTTTGAAAACTTTTTTAATAAATAACGCGCAAGAGGGGGAGGGGGTGGTTAAAAGCGTACAAGTGCGTATAAGGGGGGAGGGGGTCCAAAAGCATTGGTCTTACTGCATACGTACTTTATGGACGTCCCCTTAAATATTTAATACTGTTTTTTTTTATCGATTAATTGAAAGTATTCGAAATTGATCGAAACAAAAATTCCGCTGGTACTGAAAGGTTAATTTTTTTGAAGTTGTTGCTTGAATTTAAGTGAAATATTACAATACAACAATAACATGTTTGCTTTTTTGCAGATAAAAGAGATATCCAGGAACATTTCTGCATATTTCAAAAATTCAATTTTTTGAATTGCCGGCTTTTTCTCGAATTTCTTTATTAAAAGGTTTTCTTTTTTAAAAAAATACTACGAGGCGCGAAACGCCTCAAAATTCGCTATCCTTGAATTCATAAACCTCTTATTATTACCATTGGTATATACTTCGTAAGTATACAAAGTATGCCCATTGAACATTGGAAACGGTCACCAGAGCAAAGAATCACTGATGCATATGCAAAAAATGAACTTGCCAAGGAAAAATTTAATGTATGTTATTGGTAAGAGAGTTTAAAAAATTTAGTTACCTTTAAATACCTAAAATGTTGCACACTTAGACTAAATGCTTATACCTGTGTATGAGAAGCTTTCTAGATTATCCTAATTATGTCTTTTATTTAGAAAGAGTCTTTCATAGCTATTTTGTTTTATGTGCCTCAATGAGGAGAGCATAAGTAGACAATGCAATTAAACTTTATTTTGATATCTTGTAAGTTTGGAATGTCAATTGCAATAAGTATGTATGACAAAAAAGTGTACCAATCAGTATTTAGATATTTTAGTTATATAAACAATCGAGATATTTTTATTTTAAACTACAGACTTACTGTAAAATGGGGTGACTTGTGACTGTGGCGACTTGTGACAAACTTAATAACTTTTGGAAAAAACTCTGCATCATCTACAATACATAACCATTCTTTTCTTGTAAACAAAATTGTACTTCTTAGTGTTTTGGGTAATTAAAATCACCATGTGAATCAAGCATTGTTTACTTTCTTCCTATTTGGACATATATGATTTTTTTAGTAAATACAAAAAACCTTATGCAGTTACAGCCAATGGTAGATCATACTGAAAATGAACCCTATAATGTGTACATAACTTTAATATATATTTTATTTCAAATGTGCATACAGTATTCATGTTATATCATGCTGAAGTTTTGTAATTACAGTGTGTTATGAGTTGTCCAAGGTGAAAGCATGAATTCAGCAGAGAAGAATCTTGTGAAGAAGATAAATCCTATAAAGATCTAACAAAATTTGAAGATCTGACAGAATCTGACAAAATTTGGTATAAAGAAGCAAACATAAAAAGGTCAATTCTAGCAAAAGAATCATATGAAAAAATCCACAAAGGTCAATTTGTGTTAAAAGATAAGATATGAAGGTGGCTTCCTTCAAATTATTTGTGTTCAAAAACAACTTAGTTTCAAAGGTGGCTTTCTATTTGTTATTTCTTTTTAAAGATTCACAGGATATTGAGGCAGTCTGAAAAATTTGACTTTATGGTTAATTCCCTTACATATTGTTGCTCCTTTAAACATAAGTATTAAATTGCAGTGATAATCAAAGAGTTGTAGTGAAAAGATAAGAAAATTTGTCCCAAGTCACTCCATTTTACCATACAGCCAATAATATTTAAAGTACTGAAATTTTTGATCTGTCAATATTGTAAGAAAGAAAAAAAAGCTAGTGTGATGCATGAGTAATTTATAACTAGTTGATTTAGTCTTCATTTTCACATTAATATTTTTCTTATACCTTTAACATTATAGCTTTATAAAGAGTTAGTATTGTCTTAGAAATTTCTTAGCAGTGTTAGTGTCAATTGCTGTTAGTGTTACATTTATTTTGAGGGGCATTTTTTTATATATTTTATATTTTTAAAGCTTCAAATTGTACAATTATTTTAAATTAATCTGCTTATATCTCATAGATTCAAGATTTTAAATCTGCAGGGGAATATTACATTAGCTCAATACGAGATATAATTCCTATCATCCTCCAGACAGCTGATTATGAAGATGAGGTACAGAAGCTGAAGATAATTTGTTACTCAAATCTTGCTGCATGTCAACTTAAGTTAAAGCAATACAATCGTGTTATAACTAATTGTGATAAAGGTTTGGAATTAGACTCTAATAATATAAAATGTTTGTATAGAAGAGCCACCGCTCATTTGTTGTGTGAAGATATGGATAATGCAGAAAAGGATGTTGTAAAACTATTAACCCTAGAACCAAATAGCCAGACATTTCATGAGTTAAATTCTATTTTGAAAGCTAAGTTAGCAAATAAAGACAGGGAAGATGCCAAATTCATGAAATTGTTTATTAATTCTGTATAATGATGCATATCTTAAGAAAATATTTTCAAAGATTATGGTTTGTTTTTTTGACTCACTCCTCTGAGTAAGGGTGTTAAAATCGTACATTTACATTTTGTTTACAAATTACAAAATTTGAAGTACACTCATTTTTATTATGGTGGACAATCAAATGGTCTCAATCTACTTTCAATTGACCTTCTGTTATAAGCTGATACGGGATCCACGTTCTCCAGAGTCTCTGCTCCTTCACCATTTTCATCAATTAACAATAATGTTTTTCCGCAATATTCTTGCAATAACAAGGTTGATATGTTGGATGAATGCATTGAAAATTGTTTGTTATCGTATGTTTTGGTCTTACATGATGTTCCGCTGCTTTCGATATCCAATTTTTGGTCTTTTGTTAGCAGTGCTTTATTGTTTTTCAATGGAACGTCCTTTAAAGAAGTTGCAGCAGTACGTAGGCAGAAGTTTCTTTTGACTCCGGTTTTGGCTTTGATTTCTTGCAAAATAAAAGCTTTGTCATAAAGAATAGGGAATTCAAAATAAAACAGTTCCCCCTTATATCTTAAATTGAAATTAACGAAAGAGTCTTCTTTCAATGTATTTTCTCTGAAGAGCTCCTCGTTGTTCTTGTTTTTATTTTCCATTCTAGATTCCGTTTACTGTTTTTATTTTGATCAGGTTACGTTGATTAGTTTAATCAAATATTTGCGTTACATTTAAATAAACTTCAAACTGTTATATCGCTGGAGAAAAAAACAAAAAAAAAAACACAAAAGAAAACGCGAAAATAGGGAGTTAATAGGGAGTTAAACGCGAAAATAGTAAGTGTTCAAAGAACCAAACCTAATCTTTTTAAAGTGAACATTTCTAAAAAAATTTTCATTAAGTACAATAAATACTACTAAAAATATAGAATCAAAGAACAAAGTTCAAAGCAAAATTTTCGAAAATAATATTTAAAATAATGGATAGCCATCATTTAGAAATTCGGTAACAAACTTTGAAAACCGTTTTTTTTTCGGTATTGAGAAAAAATTTTAGCATATTTTTGAAAGCTATTTTATTTCTTACAATACTGGCTTAAAAAAGTAAGAGCATATTTTATTTTATAAGTTTACAGGTATTTTATATACCAGCTTAAAGAATTTCTTTTTTAATGAACTGAGGGCCAAAATTGATAGCAAATTGAATTTTTTTTAAAAAAAAGCTTTTCAACAAGGGTAAGTTACATTTGTTATTGTCATTAAAATTGCTGTCTTACTCATCCAATTGCTGTCTTACTCATCCAATTGCTTGAATTGGATAAAAACCGTTAAAATAATTATTTTGCTGCTGATTTTAAACTTTCTCCTTTCCAAAATGGATCTTCATTTCGTGAAAAAAGCTTTTTGGTATTTCATTAAATGAGCAAAGTTTCGGAAGTCTGCATTCCAAAATTTTGGGTTTTAAAAAAACTTTTTTTTCAATTGGCTGGTTAAAGCTCACTTAAAGTGTTAATTATAAGTTTAATAAATTTTTTTGATTTTAAAATATCAACAACAGTTTTTGAAAAAACACATGTGGTGTTTCAAATGGTGCAAGAGTATCAATAACGTGAGTGAAGTTCTAGCAATGCGGAAGTCATTTTATGGCTGTTTTGAGATTTGAATGTCATTTGATTCACAAGTTCAAATGATCACAGAGTTTATTTGCATACGATAGTTAAAAGCAGTATTGGTTTCAGCGTAGGCTATACTTTCTTTATAAGTAGCCATTTTTGACTTCCGCACTGTTAGAACTTCACAATCGATAAGTTCTTTGAAACAACTATTTCTTGGTCAGAAAAATCAAGACTTCTCTTGATGAACCAATTTTTCCATGATGCAAAGATTAATTTAAATATCAAGATTAATTTTTTTTCATGATTAAAAAACTGCTGCATCATGTCAATCAAATAACATCGCCTTTTTTTTGCCAAATGCAAATAACAGGCGTTGCTTGATTGTAAGATAAGATAGAGAATAGTTTAAGGTTTTAAAAACTTTTTTTGTTAATTCTGTTTTAGTAATTTGTTAAACCAATGCCATCAACTGCACAAAGTTTATTTTAAAACTTCATTAAATATTTAAATGTTTAAATTAAATGTAAAACTTCATTAAATATTTCCTTATCAGTTTTTTGGGTTTGTCAGCTTTTCTATTTTTTATTAAAAGTTCGCGAGGAAAATTGGTTTCGGGAAAAAACCCTCGACAGCTCTTTTTAAAAGGAATTCAAAATTTAATATCTTTGTTTTATTGTTAAAACATTAAGTGGAAATAGCTAGTCGGGTAACATAATAATAATAATAATAATAACAATAATAATAATAATAATAATAATAATAATAATAATAATAATAATAATAATAATAATAATAATAATAATAATAATAATAATAATAATAATAATAATAATAATAATAATAATAATAATAATAATAATAATAATAATAGTAATAATAATAATAATAATAATAATAATAATAATAATAATAATAATAATAATAATAATAATAATAATAATAATAATAATAATAATAATTATTATTTTTATAATAATAATAATTATATATATATATATATATATATATATATATATATATATATATATATATATATATATATGTATATGTATGTATGTATGTATGTATGTATGTATGTATGTATGTATGTATGTATGTATGTATGTATGTATGTATGTATGTATGTATGTATGTATGTATGTATGTATGTATGTATGTATGTATGTATGTATGTATAAATAAAAGTTGGATATCTGGCCGCCGAGAGCCTTCAAGCCGCCCGGGAAAAAACCTTTTTCGGCGCCCTTATAGATTTCGCTTCATATATATACTTAGCATAGAAGCAAAAAAGTACATTATGCCTTTACAGCTACTTTAACTTTATTTCATTTTTTGCTAACTAACCGCAGCATAAACAATTCCTAACTTAAATAAAATTTTTGAGCTTTTTTCGAGGCAAAATTTTTTTCAATAGTTAAATATAAATCTTAAACATGAATTACCATAAATAAGTTGATCGTAAAGAGTTGAAAAATATTTACTATTACTTTCTAAATTCTGAATAGAATTATTTCTAAATTGTATTCACAGTTTGTTATTTTTTCGAGGAATTAAAAATAATGATATAACGCGAGTAATATATACATTTCAATTATGGCATTTTAAGATTAAAAAAACTATTTTTATTTTACTTTGGCATCTGGCGCCCCATTGACATCTGCCGCCCGGGACAAACTGTCCCTTTGGCCCCCCCCCCCTCTCGGCGGCCCTGAGGATTTGGGATTTGGGTAAACCATAAAATCACCTATTGCTCAACAAAACTTTCTTTTACCCAAAATGAAAACACTGATGTAAATGACAGATAGGATTGCATTTAATATTCTAAAAAAAAAAGGCCAGAATAGAAATTTTTAGAATAAAATAATAATTTCTTTAGGGTAAATTGCTGACATGGAGTCAATTTTTGTTGTGCAATTGTGTAATTTTTTTACTTTTAAAATCCAGGATAAAAATTCGTTTTGGTGTCAGTATAAGGCATTTTAACTATAAAATAGTACACTTTTTGAGTAGCAGAGGAGATAACTCGCATAAAATGTAATTAAGAAATTTAGAGAGTTAGGCCACTCTCGTTCTCACCCCCTCATTTATTAAACAGATGAGTCGCACCATCTGTTCAACAAATAATTCAATTTTGTCTGCAAAAAAATATTCTTAAGGATTCTATCGTTAAAATGATCATTTTAACCAGAGATTCTCGCATCATGAAAAGTTAAACATGGTTATAAAAAAATGTTTCTGAAACTTTCTGTTCCCCATGCCATCCCCACGTTTGATCAATTTGTTAACAAATCTCATTCTTTTTTTTTTTAATGAAGCAAAAAAGGGATATTTACAGAGGTTATTTTGAAAGACAATAATATATCACTATGCTTGACCCCTATTAAATAAAACAATCATTCTAAATTTTTTTCTTTGAATTTTACATTAGTTTTTTTAAGCGTTCTTTACAGATAATATTTTATGCAATCAAGTTGTGAGTGCGATTATACAAAGTCAACTCTAAAACTTCTAACTAAAAGCACGATTATATAAACACGATGCATAAAAACATGTTCTTAAACGTTAAAACACATCCTAAGATATTTTTTCTTTGATTATTATCAGAAAACATATTCTTATTTCATGGGGAGAAATTACATATTTTTAGGGCGTTGTTCAGGAATTTTGTTGTTCAAGGAGAGTAACTAAGAGGCAGGGGGGGCGCATACTCAATTTTCTAGTATGCTGATATTGGTGTCACACGACGATAGCTTTCAAAAAAAGGTAGATTAATTGGAGCTGATCCAACCCCACCCCGATCCCTAATTGACCCCTTCCTGATTTTGGAAATCCTGAAGACTTGGATACCAGAGTTATTAAAAGGAGAAAGTGTGAATTAAAAATTGAAAAAAAGATTTCTTTTCTTTTGAATTAAACATTAATGATTGTTAATGAATTAATGATTAAACAAGCTACAATTAAAACTATATATCAGATAAGGTTGCTACTTAAAAATTATTATTAAAAAGCAATTTTTTTATGAATTTAAAGGACATTTTGTAATTATTTGATTATGATTTTGAAGTTATCGCAGTATGATTAAAGTTGCACCATTTCTGAAAAGCAAGGGGAGGGGGAGAGATAAAGTTTGGAATTGTGTTTCAATATTAAACTGGATGAGAACAACGAGATGATTGGAAAATTATTCAATGGTGATAAATTCCCATTGCTACTAAAATTAAATGAAAACAAAGAGATCTGTAATCTATTATCCACAATTTTTTTAAAATAACTAAATTGCAATCTGTATCACTCATTTTGATTTTTTATTGTAAAAGATACTCCTCTAGTGTATTGCAATTGCATTGAAAAACTTGTAACAATGGTGCTTCATCACAGAAATCAAGAAACAAATGATATTGATATCAAATTAAATAAAAATTAGATAAAAATTAGGTGAAGATGGAGGGCAGGGGTTTCTTAAAGTTACTCTCTCAATCACCCTAAAAATCAGCCAGAAAATAACAAAATCTCAGAGAAATTGAGCAAATATGACATATATGCGTGTAAAGATTTCAAAGTTTCAAGTATCCACAAAAACTATTCTATTGACCGTTCTGCCTTAATTGAAAAAAACAAACAAAAAAAAACAAACCATAAACTGAGGATGATTTTAAATAAATTGAACTTCATCCTTAGATTGCACAGCGTCTGAAGATCTAAAGATTTTTTTTCAATTGGTTGGAAAACAAACTTCATCATCAAAACACACTTATTCGTTTCACATGACCTCATTTCCTAAATTTCAAAAAGCTGACCATTATAGGTTAAGGGGCAACCGAAAGTTTGCAGTTGGCTCTGTTCTTTACGAGGTTGCCAAAATATCTTTTCAGTTTTGTACAAAAGAATTTAAAGAAAAAAGATTTCTACAAAACGATTATAGGATTACATGTAAATTAACGGCTTTCCTTTTAGCAGCACCCCAGCTGTTGAAATTTAGAACTTTAAACCCTATGAAAGACTTTCAGAGTTTAGGATGGCACGACGTGACTCCACAACTGATTTAAATATGACGTTCCAAAAAACCTAATAATAAATTTCTGAAAGTAATAATAGAATTATGAATTTTCAAAATTATCAATGATGAATTTCTGAAAGATATTCATTTCTGAAAGCACAAAACTAAAAAGAGTAGAAAAAATTGTAAAATAATGAAAAGTAATAATAAATAGTAAATTAGAATAGCTACTTAGTTTTTCAAAATTTTAACATCACTTATATCGAAAGTTTGGTGAAAATTTAGCTTCCAATGAATAATTTAAATATTTCACGGTTACTTAAAAACAGTTCTGTGATAAACGATGGAGCTCAACGCAACATTAAAGTCATCCAGGACTTTATTAGACCAATTAGAGATGAAGATCACCCTCAAAGTATTCAATATGTTTGATGGAAAAGCCGAAAAGTAAAAAAAAAAAACCATCTCAATTAATGCTAAGTTTCAGTTTAAAACTATTTTAAAATATTTTTATTATCATAAAGTATTTTTGAGCACTGCAAAGTTTGATTTAAAAAAGGTATACATTTGTCAAATCTTGCAAAAGACAAGTATGACATCAAGCACTAAAGTTTATTTTAAAATGTATTATTTTAATTGTATTATTTGTATTATCAAAATATTATTTGTATTATTTAAAATGTATTACTTTAAAGTTTATTTTTAAAATGTACAAACTTTTTATACATTACGTAGTCCTTAAAAAGGGAACAGCTTTTCAGCTTTTCTAAAATTTTTTGGACACATTTATCATAGAACTAAAACAAGTTCCTTAGCAGTTTAAGGTTTTAGAAATTAAGAGAAATACAGAAAAATGAGAATCATTAAATTGTTGTAAACAGAACTTTGTTTCAAATGTAATTGTGTTTCTGTATTTCCGTTCTGACGTAATCCAACAATATGATGTTTTTATCAAAATCAAAATGAAACGATTAAAATTCTTTTAGGAATAAATTTTTTTTATCTTTTTAAAAAGTGATCAATCATTGCTCAGGTAACATTTTCTAATACAATTCTTATCTACCTAATAAATTCTAGTAAATTGATTATTATCTCCCGTATAGTTCGTTATGATTATTGGTAACAAAAAAACTATCAATCATCAGTTTTTTCTAAAATAAATGCTCATATCATATACTCGTGTTACAATATTCGAGTTTAAAAATCACTATTTAAAAAGCTTTATTTCAAAAACTATAAAAATATATACTGATCATGTTTTAATTCATTTTACAAACAGATACCATAAATTCGTTATATAAAACAAAACAAAACAAAAACAAAAAAACAAAAAAAAAAAGCACAAAAACGCTTATTAAGGAATACAATCAAACATATATATATACAAAATAGCTATAAATAATTCAAACAAAACCTATACAAGTGAAAAAACTTCTAGGATTTTCAAACTTTTCTATGGAATGCTAACAGACTATAATGAATTGTATAGGTTTGGAACTTGAATCAACTGCCTTAAGGAAAATACTGACCACTTACATCTATGTGTGTATGTATCTATGCATGTGTCTATGTATGTATGTATGTATGTATGTATGTATGTATGTATGTATGTATGTATGTATGTATGTATGTATGTATGTATGTATGTATGTATGTATGTATGTATGTATGTATGTATGTATGTATGTATGTATGTATGTATGTATGTATGTATGTATGTATGTATGTATGTATGTATGTATGTATGTGTGTGTGTGTTTGTGTGTGTGTGTGTGTGTGTATACACACATACATACATATCTATATATACATACATACATGAATTATATACATGCATAAATTATATTATAAACATACATGTAATGTATAGAGTATTAGACTTTATCAATGATAATGTTAATGTTATAGTTCAATTTTCTTTCGATTTTGCCAGTCATTTTGTTTTTCTTCCAATTGCATTTTCATCTTTGCAACTAGAGGAGCATCACCAACAGGCTTTTTTGAAACACCTAAACTTGTCTTTCTTGCAACAGAACCTGATGATTCTTTTTGAGGGGAATGGTCATGAAATGTAGATGCTTGTGATTCATCAAAAGAAAGAGAGGTATTCTTTTGAGGTGTAGATTTGCGCAAGTTTGCAGTAACATAATTGCCTTCTCCAGCTTTTTTAGGCCTCCATTTGTCAATAACATAGTTTTTTATTTTTACCATTTTAATTTTCTTATCTTTAGATGTTAGAATTGAGTTCATTATGAGATCGTCAACACAAATATCTTTTAACAAATCACCATTTACTTGATTTACATGACAAAACTCAGCAAAGTCATGGATTTCAATAACTTTTAAATGGTTCACAACATCAATCTCACTCCATTCTGAAGGATCATCACTGCTAAACCCTTTTAATTCAGGATAATTTATTGGTCTTATAATATCTGGTCTCCATCCAAATATAAACTTACGTAATTTGCGAGCTTCAAATAAATTTAAACCTAAATCTCTGAGAACACTCTCATCCAAATCAAGTAAAAGTTGACCATCAACCATTGAATCATTAAAAACAGATGTGAAATTTCCTAACTTTAAATCTTGGAGACAATTTGAAACATCTTGCATATTCCAAGTTGAAATTTCTTTAGAACTTTGCTCTACGATACTGTAGAATTGCTTCCATGCTGTATGAGAATCAAGGTTTTTATTAACTAATGTGCAATTACTATCCACAGCCACTTCATACAAATCATCATTGACAGCTGGGGTGCGGTTATGAATTGGATGGTTACCAGGTAGTGGCGGAGGCACCATAGAGTCTCTCCAAGCTTTAATTTTAGCTTGATCTATTTCATCAAAACCACTATCACTACTATTTTCAACAGAGACAACTGAGGAGGCTAATGATCTTTGTGTATGCTTAAGCAGATCAAGAGATTCATATGCCATATCACCAGGAAGTTTTTCATATAAAGACTCAGAAAAAACACCATCTTCATTAAAACTGGAATACATTGGTGTTTTACAGTTTTCAGGGTCTTGAGTTGATTGGAAAATGGCACCATCTTTTTGTTTTTGCTTCTTTTGGCGTTGTCCATTTGTTTTGGTACGATCCCGAAACATATTAATTTTTTTCTTTAGTTGCACTGTCCATTGAGCATGAGAATCTGTGTCTTCTGTGTCTGAAACAACTACACAACTCTTTGGATGAGCCTTTTTTGGTGAATGAACTTCATGAGCTTCTGGAACAATATACATCTCTTCATCAACTTTTTCAATAACTAAATCTTTTGCACTACTACTTCTTACAGCATTCTTTTTCTTTTTCTTTTCTTCTTTTTCCTTTTCTTTTTTCTCTTTTTTTTGTTTCTTAAGTTCAGCTTTTTGATTTTCTTTATCAATTTTTGTTTTGCGTTCCAGTTCTTTTTGTTCTTTTTTAATAAGTTCCTGTTGTGAAATGTCCTGATGTAAATAAACATTTGGTTCTATAGTCTCTGTTCTTTTATCTAGAGAGGTGATGGAGGTAATGTTTTCTAATGGTTTTTCAGGTATCTCATCAGGCTCTTCTACATTATGGCCAAAGAGTTTTAAAAGCTTTTTATATTCCACAATATGGATAGACTCTTTAACACGTGGGTCTAATATATTCAAAAAGTTTATTACTTCAGTAGTATCTACGTTGGAGAAAGACATGCACAACTCCCTGTAGTGCTCATCTTTAGCCAGCTTGAGTTTGGAATTAACTTGAAACTTAAATTGTGCATTTAATGGAAAAACAAAAACATATTCTACTGAATTAACTTCTGCAGATGCCAAAACAATGTTTTCTGTAAAGCCTTTAGTAATATTGATAATGCCAAGATCAGTATGAGTTTTTGGAACATCACTACCATGCTCAAACTCAATGACAAGTGGCAATTCTAAGGATTTAGCAGCCAAATCAGAAAGTAGTTTATCTGATGTATCATTTACAGCAAGTCTGAATGATATATTTTGGTTTACATCTATTTTTATGTGTTTGCCTGATGAACTTCTGAAATGAATAAATGATGGAGTTGAACCAGATTTCTCAACAATAACAACTTTGAGACGATCACCAACTGATACTGTTTCCAAACCAGAGACACGAGTAACTTCAACAAATTTAGGAAGAGGATCTGCTTTAGCAACATCAAGGATTGAGTCAAAATACTTTTCATTCCCTGGTGCAAGTTTCAGCTTCACATTATAAGGACATTGAGTAGGAAGACAAAGATCATTTCCATTTTCATCAGTTGCAATTAACTTTGTGACGGTTCTTTTTTCTTGAACTAAAACAATTTGACCTGCTGGTAAAGACACACCAGTACCAGAAGTAACTGAAGACGAAAGTTTAATAAGCTGCGGTAAATTCACACGTGGATTCGTCAGAATATCTTCAAAACTTTCTCCACATTCACTCCATTCTAAACTAGCTACATCTGTCATTTTGAATCAATCTACAAAGCATTCATCGTCGTGTATAGTACTTTAATTATATCGCTTTACGACAGAATTACGTAGATGAATACAGAAAATAAACTTAAATCTGTTCTTTAGTCTATTAACACAGAAGAGTATAATAACAATTAGTTAAATACCGTGGTTGCACTGACTTGTTGTAAATAAAGATCAGCTTAAAATCCGATAGCGTGTGTAAATAAAAGTCTATGAAGTTTTATTCGCCCTCGGCATTTGCCTCTGTTAAATAAACTGGTCAGAAAGGGATCATTGGTCAAAACTGAATAATTCCATAAAAAAAAAAAAAAAAAAAAAATTCGATATCCCATTCAAAAAAAATAAAAAGTTTGTTATTAAATATAAAGTATGCTGCTAAATTAAACAATAAACTGTATTTCCAACATTTTATAACAAATTATTTCTTCAGGATTTTACTTTTTAACCGTTTAACTTCTTTTTCTTCAAAAAATCTCACTTTCGCTTTTCGATTTTGATTTATAGGGTTTAACTCTTTAGCGACAAAAATGAATATATGAGTAAAATCAAGTAACACCAAAGCATAATGCAATATAAACTCATATTCAAGCTATGTCTGTACCTGTATCTTGGTAGATCAATCCCAGCTTTTCTAAAAAATTTTTCTCCATCTAGAATCTAATAGAATTCTTCCCCAACAAGCCCATTGAGCTGTTGTGGAGCTTTATTTTATTTGTTTAGCCCAATTTGGAGCAAAGTTCAAAAGTTAAAATTTCCGCTGCAATATGGACCGCAATTGCGCCACATTCTACTTTAATAATTTTTATTAATTTTCAAATGAAAGATTTCTCCAACGTGTACTATTCACAGAGCAAAATTATCTGCGGATAGTGTACCTTGTTGGGGTATTAGTTAGGGGAAGAGGGGCTGTTTCTTAAGCAAAAAGAAAAAAAAAAAAAAGATAATAATAATAAAAAAAGATAATAACAAAATTTATAATTACTTTATCAGCTGTTTGCTTAAGTTTATTTTAACTTTTAAAAGTCAACCAAAAACATATTTGTATGTAAAATACATTTACAAAAGAGCAAAAAATTGGATGTCAATAGAAAATTTTATGAGTTAAAATACTAAAATAAGTAAAGGAAAATATTTTTGATTTAAAGCAATACTAAAATATGCTTTATATGAAGTGGTTTTTGAATTATGAAATTAATCATGTTTGCGAAAAAAACAGAAAACTAGTACCAACATACCATATACTTGCTTTTTGAATTTTATAATAAAACTTGCCACACCCTTTGGTTTATTAGGCCTTAAGTTTTTTGAAGGTTATTTCACTTCATTTGGAGATTGGTTTGATGATTCACTTAAAATCTCCGATGGTAAACTGTTTTCACTTATTTTTGGATGACATTTTTTAAAATGTGAAGTAAGACCATTGATTGTTTAAAACCTTGAATTGGTTACATATCTAAATATTTTAAGTATTACATATTCTACAGACTGAATGTTTTGAAAATTAAAAGCTGACACAGCACAATGTTTCTAAAGATAGTGTTTTTCTTTGAGTGATTTATAGCTGAACTCAAAGTAACGTGAAGAACTGTTGTTAAATTGTTAATAAGAAAAAAAATATTTTGTATAAGACTTTGTTAATTATCAAAAAAATCATTTCAATTTAATGAAGCTTCTAGCAAACTGGAGCAATGAGTGTTTTACTTACCAAAAGTATTTATCAGCAATCTATAGCCAAAATATAGGTAAATAGGCCAACTGACTTTTGATCGACTCCTACTTATAGTCAGTTATCAAAAACCAGAGAATTAGTCACGTAAATTTATTATCCAAAACTTTTAGGACCAAATCTTTTATTAAGTAACATTATGAGGGCATCCATAGATAACTCGGCATCAATAGATACTTTGTTATTAAGTAAGTAGGTTAACTTGCGATTTTAATCTGATCCATTTGATTCCACAAACACTTCCTCACTTTCTATGGTACCAGCAGTAATTGTCTTGAATTGCAACTTACAACTGTTTTTAAACTCAATCAATTAACAAAGATAACTGTTTTTAATAATTGTTTTCAAAATAATAATTAAAACGTTCAAAATATTTGTTAATAAAAATGTTATTAGTAGTTATTGAGTAGTTATTTAAAATTACATTTCATAAATTGCCATTACCGGAATTAATTAGGAAAAAGCGTCGGATGAAAATATAACGCTTATCATTTTTGAAGCGACTATGCCAAGAAAGAAGTTAAATTGGAAAAGAAATGTAAGGCAGAAATAGTGATCGAAAGGTATGTTAAATACGATATTAGCAGTGCGAAAAAAAAGCAAAACTTAAAAAAAACAGCACGTTGTTTTGATGTATTCACATTTTTGTGAATACATCAAAACAACGTGCTGTTTTTTTTCAAGGCGGCTAATGAGATGTTATCCACAGATTTCAACTAACAATCTTTCTACTAACAATCTTTAACTACCAATCCTTCCCATAAAATCGAGAAGAAACTGGTGGAGCACTATTTATTGATAAAGAAGTAGTTTTATGCGCTCACTCAAAATTATAAAAGACGAATGGGGTTTATCAACTAGCAGTTATAATGGGATTAGCTTAAAAGTTGAAATGGCTGGGTAGGCTTAATTTGACCATTTCATCAAATTGACACAAATATCAGCTGTCAATTAGAAAACATGAAAAGACATCAGTTGTCAGAACCATCGGAATAAACAAAAAGTGTCATGAACTTTTTTGACCTTTTGAAAACGAAATACGCGAAGCTTTGTTATCCTCCGAATTGAATGCTAAATGTAGGAAAACCAAGTTCTAAGTATAATCCAGAGCAAAATTCGATGAATCGGATGACATCTACCAGATTCCAAGTGTAATAAAGAAGAAAAGACTTCTCTCCGAGTCCAAGTGAAAAGAGAAGAAAACATGAAACAAAGGTCATAAAGCACGTTTTTAAATCGTCACTTGATAATTAATATTTTTATTTTTTTACAAAATCAACAAAAAAAAGTATCCTCAAATTAATATACTTTTTTCAAAAATAGGTAAAAATGCCTACTAATGTGAATCCTCAAAATCTGTAAGCTTTTCATTTTCAAACTCACTTTAGTTACTAGACTTCTTATGAAGAACGGTTAATAAACACAGTTTCCAAAAACCAGCATTTTTAAAAATTTTCATTTGTTATTTACATTTTTTTAAAGTTACGATCATTACTTTTTCAGAAGAAACTATGAAAAATCCAAAAATAAGTAATAAAATTCATCAAAAAAAATTTCACTTCGCAAACAATATTTTATAACAAGAACTTAATGCCACGCTTTTTAGTATTTGGCTGGTACCAGCTAGAGCTTAAAAAACCTTTTTAGAACATGATTTCATTAGATTGAAGGATACAAAGACAGGTCATTCCTCTCAAAAGTATCAAGGATATAAAGAAAGGCCATTCTCACTTAAAAAAAGTAACAAGAAAAAACATTTAGTTGGAGCTCAGGAATTTCAATCAACGCCTTTTTTTTTTATTTGAGAAGAATTTTGCACATTTTTTGATTTTTGTGCAAATTTTCTCCAGAAATTTCTCGCGGGAAAATTTTTTTTTTCTCGAAAAGTTGGTAACAGAAAATCTAACTTAAAAACAAGATAAAATATTTTAAAATTCGAAATCAAAAATGAAATTGAAAGCTTAACATTCGAAATAAAAATTTTTAACATACGAAATATCATCAGCAAACAATAAAGTTAAGTACGAAAACTTGGAACAGAATACGGCTACAAAAAATTGAATTTAAGGAAACATTGGATTTTTTATCACACGCTGCATTCGCAAAACACTTGTAAATTATTACTTGGTTCGATCGATGACAATATTCTAAATCAAAAAATATCGAGAGATGAATAGAGTGAAAGATATCGAAAGATGCATAAGTTGAAAGATATCGAAAGATGTCTAGGGTGAAAGATGTCGAAAGATGCATAGGATGAAAACTCTAAACATCTTACGAAACAAACTTTCATAACTAAGAATACCCGAATATTTACATAAAAAACGAATCCCATAAACCAATTTTCAAATGGAGGAATTACGAAAAAAAAAGTTTCCGTTGTTACGTCCCTACTTTTAGGGATTTCCCGATCAGTTGAAAAGATTAAGTTTTATGAAAATATGGCTGTATACCAGAATAGAGACGTGAAACGAAAGTTTTTTACTTGAAGAGATTTTTCATCACGCCAAAACAAAATTAACATAAAAAAGATTTTAGAAAATCATTAAGAAAACCACACAAATCTAAAACAAAACTACTTGTTTAAAATAAGCAGTTGTAACGAGTCATTGTGTCGTTACAACTTGTCAACCTTTTGCTCTTTAATGGTTTGACTTTTGTCGTTGTTTGAATATTTACAATTGGATTTTACCTGTCAAACATTACGCTAAGTACTCGCTTTTTATGCATCTGTCAAGTCTTCTTCATCTTCAGGTAATTCTAGATTTTAGTTAAAAGAATGGAGAGTTCCACGTCCTTTATTCAGTTGAGTTAAAAAACTTTCACTTTAAGTTTTACAAAAAACCTTCAAAAATTTTATGCCAGAATGTGGATAGATATTTTCAAAGATCACAGCCCGCTTTAGATAAAGATTTATGAATTTTTAAAAAAGAAGTCGCAGACTAATACCGTAGACGTAATTTAAGCAAATTTTGTATTTACAGATTGGCCACAGGATGAATGATTGAATCTTAAGATGAAGATTTCTTGTGTCGTAAAAGCTACGTGTTGGTAGAAAAAAGTTGGCCAATACTTTGAATAAATTGTATTGGTTACCGTTTCTTTAAAACAAACATTTTTTGTCCTTGCAAATAAAGGTCGTAATATTTTCAGTGTCCAGTAAAAAGAGAGTGTATACGACATTAACATTTGAGTTCCCGTGAGATTGGTTTTGATTTCAGTAAATAACCAATAATTTACAAAATAACTTTTTAACATTTAAATAACTTTGGAGAAAATATAAGAATGTTACATATAAAAATCCATTTATCAATTTCTAAATTGCACTATATATACATGTATAAATACTAAACCAGCAAAAAAGAAAGCGTATTTAAAAGAAGGTGCTCAATGATAACCTATTTTAAAACTAATTTCGTTGCATTTTAGGCGTTGTGGGCTCCAATTCAACGGAGCGCGCTCTGAAAGGTGAGAAGCCAGGTACGTTCTATAAAATCCAATAAACTGGAATCTTATATGATCATAAGTAAAGATATAAAAATTAGATAAGATCTTAAATTCATAAAAGCAAATTCTTTTGTTGTACCAAAAAAAAATAAAAAAAAAAAAAAAAATGTTAAAAGACAAGATATTTTTCTAAGACGGAAATCAAATGATTCTTTTGAATACCTGATTATTTTCTGAACTAATAGATTGATCGATGCTGCTATCTTTTGTTTCTTTTAAATCTGCATATTGTTTACGCCAGTAAGATATATCGTTCTTGAAAAAAATAAAAAGGATTTACAATCGAAACCTAAAATTAATTATCAAACAAACAAAAAAAAAAAAGTGGTTAACAACCTCTAAAACAAGAATGGATTCATCTTTTGATCTGATTATGTTTTCGCTTTCAAGCAGCCTATAAAATAAAAAAAATGTAAACCCAAAATGTTAACAGAAAAACGATGACGAAAACGTTCAAAAATTCTCTATAAATATTGATAATAATAAATGATAAATAGTAAGAATAGTTACTTTTCGCTGAGCTGCTGCATCTTTCTGTAAGTTGAATCTAGCGTGTTTTTATGAAATTCTGCTGGACGATTCTCTAGTTCTAAAAGCCTTTCCTGAAAATATTTAGTTAAAACATAAAGGAATGAATGTCATGAAAATGAAAGTCATGAAAATGAATAAAACATAAACGAACGAATGTAAAAAAGTCATGAAAATGAATAAGAAAATTTAGATACCTTAACTTGCTTCAATTGATTAAGTTCTTTAAGAACACCGATTACATCACTTAATCTCAGCTCAGACAACTGATTAGATTCCTGTAGAACTTGAAATCTTCTGTAGAGGTCTTTCAGCTCTAGATCTTTATTTTGAAGAGCAACTGGCATCTTGCTTGAAGAAGCACCCGTTTCATTAATGTGATCAATCGCAAATTGCTGGAAGGAATCTTTCATTACATCAATTTTTAACGCTGTATCTTTTCTCAGTAGTTTCATGTCATTACTTATTTTTGATACATTTTGTTTAAGTTTACAAAAAGAAACGGTTTTGTGTTGTACAAGTTGTTCTTTATAGATTTTAGTTTTTTCGTGATCTTTAACTTCTTGTTCAAGCATAGCGCGTAAAGTTACCAATCTTAAATTTAAGGCAGCATTTTTTTGGGTCAAATTATCCATTTCTGAGTTTAACTTATTGCATATTTGATCGAAGGTGTCGCTAGAGTCATTTTTTTCACGTTGCAACAACGCAACTTGAAGACGTAAATACTCAGCATCAATGCTTGATGTCTCCGAAAGCTGGCCTCGTAATGCAGATGCGAAGAATTCTTTTTCGCGCATTAATGTTTCTAACTCGTGTCGTATTTCAAGATTACTTTTTTCTTTCTTTAAAACTTCTCTGCGATAATTATTATTGTCAACAACCATATCATCCCATGCTTGCTGAATTTCGCGACGAATACGACCTTCTAATTCAAGTTTTTCCTGCTGTAAAATGGTCACATCTTGTTTAAGCAATTGCGCAATACTTTTTTCGGTTTGCAGACTAGACTCATATTTTTCACAGTTTTCTTGCAAACTCACAAGGTCAATTTCTTTTTTTGCAATCGCTTCACTGTGAGCAGTGATTTGCTTCGTTAAAGATTCAACGCGCTTTTTAGTCACTTCTAACTCAATCTCCAAATCTTTGTTTAAATTATAAGTATATTCTTTTTCATGCTTAACTAATTGCAATTCTTCAGCCAATCTATTTGCTAATGAGATTTTTTGATGTCTTTCCTCTTCGAGTAGCCTTACTTTGTCATCCAACTCAAATATTGTGTCATTGAGTAAAACTACTTCCTCTTGAGAATGGGCTAATTCATCATTTAATAGTTGAACTTCATTTTGAAAATTTACCCTCATTTCTTCATTTTCCATCACAGATTGTTCGTGTTTTGCTTTCCATTGATAAACAGATATACTTTTTTCTTCAATGTTTGCTGATATTTCTTCCCTTAAAGATTTAGCAGCAATCTCTTTATCAAGATTCTCTTTTAGTAATTGTTCGATGCGAGTCTGCATCTCGTTAAACTGATGGGTTAGATCACGTTTCTCGGCAAAATGATTATCAGCCATGACACAATTTTCTTCTCGAGCTTTACTAATTTCCGTTCTTGCTTTGCTAAGTTCTAACTGGTATTCCATTAAAGATTGCTGATAAAAGCTGACTTCGACTTTATCAAACTCTGGATTCTCGTTTCCAAACTCCATTGTGTTGCTAGGCTCTAACCTCTTTGTTAATTGCAAATTTTCATCGACAAGATACTTAATGCGAGTCTCCATTGACAGAATTTCCTCCTTACAATCATGTAATAGTTTTTGGTTTTCATCTAAGCGAGTCTGAGAATCGTTCAACTTAGAGAGATTTTGTTGGTTTTCGTAAAAAGATGCTTTTAACTCTTTATCAGCATTTAATAAATCATTGGAATTTGCAGTTATGACAGCATCTTTTACTACAATTTCCTGTGTCATCACATGTATTTTTTCTTTCAACTTTGATACCTTAAGCTGATAAGTCTCTTCAACCAGTTTTATTTGGTCTTTAAGAGCTAGAATTTGCTGTTCATGATTTGCTTTTAAAGAAGCAGCAAGTTGAGTTTTTCCATTAATTAATTCATTGATTTCTTCACGTAAGTTTTGAATTTGTTTTTCGTATTGAATGCGATCCTCTGATAAGCTATCAACCAAAGTTTGGTAGTCTTCTTTTAATACACTCAGTTCTACAGTTAATGCAGACACAGCATCTTTACTTTCTTGAGCCTCGTTTTTATACTTTCTACAAAGTTTCTTTAACTTGAGCACATGCTTTTTAGAAGAATTCTCAGCAGTTAATGGAATTTCTAAACTCATCTGTTCTTCTGCAGCAGACTCAATAAACTCTAGCCTAATGTCACTTTTTATTGGAGATTTATCAAACGATTGTTCCAAAATAGAATCATTATCCTTAGAATGTAAACTTACAGGCAAAATAGTTCCAACATCTGGCATACTTTGATTTTTTAATGAACGACCAGGGAGAAGTCCTAGTCTTTTGGCATCAACATTGGTAAAAACATCAATTTGGTTTTTCAAAGAGAAATTATCTTCCTGCAAAGCCGTATTAGCTCTTCGAGCATTATCTAAATCTTCCCTGAGGTTTGAAAAAATATCTTGATATTTTTCTTGCATAATTTCTTCTGCCCTCTCTTTTGCTGACCTTAATGTTAGAAGTTCCATTTTTAAAGAACTAACAGCCTGTTCTAACGATCTTATTTTCTGAAACTCACTACTTTTGTTATTCTGAACAATAGAAATCTCACTAGCAAACTCCTGAATCTCAGAAGACTTAAGATAAGGAGTTTCATTATTTTCGAGAAACGAGCCTTCATTGTGATGAGTGTCTGAATTGAAAGGTAAACTGTTTGCTAAAAATAGTTTTTCATCAGTGTTAACTTCTTGTTTATCAACATTTCCTTGAAGATTTTTAGATTTTCTGTCAATTCCATCTATAGCCAATGGAAGTTTTTCTGCATCTAACATTTGTGCCACCTTTTCTTTCAAGTTTTGTTTTTCATTTTTCTCGTTTAAAAGCTCTGCTTTAACGTTTTTGAGTGATTCCATCAGCAAGTTCAATTGAGCATCTAATTCAATTTTTTCTGTTTCAGAATCAGTAATACTCTGCTCCATTATGTTGTTTTGTTTTATCATTTCTCTTAAGTTATTTTGAATAGCAATCTGTTCGCTGCTTAATTTTTTGAGCTGCGCCCTCATTTCTTCAATGATAACATTTTTTTCATAGAAGACACTTTCAAATTCAACACGCAAATCTTTTAGTTGTTTACTTTTACTTAAAATCAACTGGTCAATCTCAGATGACTTAATGTTAATCATTTCTTCCCTAAGAGACTTTAATGAGTGATTTTGATGTTCCAAATCATTAATTACTGACTGCAATGTTTTAATCTGTGTTTGAAGTAGAGTGCGATCAATTTGCAATTCATTTATTCTGTCTTGATATTGAGAAAGTTGAGAAGAGATATCATTAATTTGTTTATCTTTGTCTTCAATAAGAGCATGAAAATCTTTTTGAAGTTTCTGCAACTCAACTGTGTTATTTGATGATGGAATTAGGCAAACTTGTTGTTCTTTTTCTGCAAGTATAGATGAAAGACGTCTTTCGAGAGTATTAATCTTCTCCTTGAAAATTTCCTCTTTCTTTAACATATCTGCTGTTAATTTGTTATGCTCTTCATCAACAGCAGACTTAACAAACAGATCATGATCTGCAAGACGCTCTTGTAAAAGATTCAACATTTCATCTTTTTCTGCCATACTTAAATCAAAAGCATTTCTCAGATTTTGAACTTCTTCTGCTTTACTTAACAGAGCTTCCTCAATTTTTCCATCAGCATGCAATTTTAGTTGTTTTACCTCATTTAATAAAAGATCAAAATCTAACTTCAAGCTATCATAATTTAATTTTAACAAACTCATCTCCTCATCCAGCATACGTTTTTCATTTTTCAATGCAGCAACCTGACTGTCTGCTTCTAGCAAGCGAGATTCAATATTTTCATAATACTTTTTTTTTGAAAGTATCTCTGCAGCAATTTCAACACGAGACTTTAACTCTGTTATCACACAATCTTTTTCATTTAGCAATCTCTCTTTTTTAAGTATACTGTTTGAAAGTGAGTTGATTTCATCATTGCAGCTTTTTAATTTTAGTTCAAGCTCTAATATTGTTAGTTTAAATGAAGTTTCATATTCACGACGTTCTTTAAGTGCAAGCTCCACATCACTACGTAAACCAGAGCTAATATTATCAAATAGATTGTGTCTGTTACCTCCAATTAAATTATTTTCATTAGTTACACGATTTAATTCTTCTTTAAGAAAATCTCTTTCTTGTTGTAAACTTACATACTGAGATTTACTTACAGTATCACTGCCAGGAGCATAGGATACTATGTCTAATTCATTTGAATGCAATAATTTTATGTCTGCATTCAGACCATTCAGCTTACCATGCAAAATTTCTTTTTGAGAAATAACATCATCAAAGTTATTCCTTAATTTGAGGAAAGCTTGATTGTTTTCAGATACTGCATCCTTTAAGTCCAAATTATCTGGCTGTCTTTTAAGTAAAGCAGTTAATAGATCAATCTGCTTTAACAAATTTGAGTTTTCTGATTGAAGGTTTGCTATCTCATCCTTAAATAAAAAATAAAAAAACAAGATGTCAAACTTCATGATATAATTTTAACACTTTATATTAAATGTTAACTTTTATTGATACTTTTTAAAAAAAAAAAAAAAAATTAAAAAAACCTTTTTGAGAGAATCATCCAACTTCAGTCTTTCATTTGCAGTCTCTAATTCATTCATTACATACTCCATTTTTTTAAAACAATCAGACGTGTAAGCAATATCAGCCTCTAATCGTTCAATTTCTACTTTTTTTAAAAAAAGTTCATGTTTTTTTTCGTTTAAACAAGATTCCGAAATTGAATTCTTCAAAATTTGGCTTTCATTTACCAGTATTTGTTTGACTTGATCATCTTTTGCTTCATTTAACTGCTCCTTGATATTAGCGAGTTCATCTCTCAATTGCTGATTCTCCTCTACAGCATCAAATAGATCAGCTTCTTTTATGATAATCTTCTCCTCTGCATCTTTCAGTTTTTTAATAAGACTTTCCATCACTTCATGATCTTTTGCTAAATCTTTTTTTAAACTTAGACAAATAGATTCCGTTTCGCCAAGTTTATGTTCACACTTATCCCACTCTGTTTTCAGAACAAATAAGCGATCATGTAAGTTACTTACTAAGAGGTTTGAACTGCTATTGGAAGATAACAAACTCTCTGAATTAAAATTCTTAAGTATAGTTTCTTTTTGTTCTGATGTTGTCTCATTAAATGAGAGTTTTATTTTCATAAGATCATCTAAAAGTTTTAATGAGTTCTTTATCTCTAAGTCATATTTTTCTAAGTCTTCTTCTTTCTCTTTTAGTTTAGACAGTATTTCCATCTTGTAAGCTGTTAATTGGTCAAGTAAAGTGCTTTTACAATCAGATATCCCAAACAAGAACCTAATATCTTCAATTTGTATATTAAATTTGTCTATCTCTTTAATCTTAGATTGGTAGTTTAAGAGAAGTTCTTGATTGGCTTGATATTTTCTATGAAGCTCCTCCATTTCTGTTGCTTTTTGTTCATCTGATAGCTGATAATGAGATTTGAATTTTAAAAACTCTCTTTGAAGAGCTTGATGCTCTACAAGCAACCTCTCCAATGTTACTTCTTTTATTCTTAATGCATCTTCTAATACTGTTTTCTCTTCAATCCAACTTTCCTGATTAAGTTTATTTTGAATAGACAACTTCTCAAAGTTATTTATCTGAAAGTCCTTTTCATGATTGTCACTCTTTAGCTTTTCATTAAACAACTCCACACCTTTTATTGTTTCCTTCAGGTTCTCATTGTCTAATTGAAGATACTTCAGCTCTTCCTGCAACTTAACAAAATCATTCAACTTTTCATTTAATGTTTCTGTTAGTTTCTGATTTTCTACTTGAAGACTATTCAACTCTTTTTGTAGACTATCAGCATGACACACTTGTTTTTCAGAATTCATAATGGTGGCATTAAGTGAAAGCTTAAGCTCTTGAAATGCAGAATCATTTTCAATTAACTTAGACTCAAGAGACTTAACCATCATAGTCAACATTTGATTACTTTTTTCAATGTTTTGCATTTCAATACTTTGTTCTCGAAGGTTTTGTGAGAGTTCATTAAAAAGTAAATCTTTCTCTTCTGACAAACGGTCAATTTCTGATTGCAAATTTTCACTCAGCTGATCACGGTCTTTAATGGTTTGTTTAACTTTCACTTTTAGCTTTGTAATAACTTTGTCTTTATGTTCTTTTACTTGCTCAAGTTGTTTCTTTATTTCAAAAACTGAGTTATTTTGTTCTAAAGATAAAGCTTTCAAAGAAATATTTTCTTGCTTTAACATCTCAAGTTCTTCTTGAAGATTAGCGATATCGACTAATAATTTTGATGCTGACTTAGCTTCTTGCTTTAGTTGATCTTTTTCTTCTATATTTCTCTTCAGCTTTAACTTCAACTTTGCAATAACATTTTCTTTCCTCTCTTTAATTGCTGAAAGTTTCTCTATGTTATCTATAAGATCTTCAACTTGTTTCATTAAACCAAGATCCGCATTTGGAACCTGTTCTGATTCATTGCTGGCAGAAATAACATCTTCAGAAATTTCCCATCCAGATTCAGATTCCTGGTCATATAAAGTACTAGTAGTAACAGAAGTTTCACAATTATTAGACAATGATTTAAAAGGTATGTCAATTACAGATACATTGAGCATTTTGTCATTTTTAATTGGTGTTGAAGAAGATACAGTACTCTCCAAAACTAATTGTGGATTTAAGAAATTTTTTTCAACTTTTTCCTTTAAGTCGCACTCTTTCTTTTCTACGTTAGCATTTTTAGTGCTATTTATGATCAGGTTTTGGTTGATGCATAAGTTATCTTTTATGTTCTCATTATAATTCTTTTGTGAATCAAAGTTCACCAAAAAAATATCTTGTTCATTACCTTCTAATAAGCCTCTCAACATTTGAAGTTCTTCTAAAGTTCGACTTGATTCCTCAAAAGATTCTTCACATGCAGACTTTTCAGAATCCAAAGTCTCATGATATTGATAGTTTAAAAGCTGATCATGAGCAAATTTTTGTTGATTTAAAATAGTCTCAAGTTCTTTAATCTTATCAGACATTTCTTGAATCTCTAAATTTTTTTCACGTAACATTGCAAAAGCTTTTGATCTTTCAGTCTCCAAGCTGTCATTGGAAAGTGTCACACTTTCATTCAGTTGTTTAATTATAGTTTCTTTCACTTCAACAATCGATTTTGAGCTTTCCATTTCAACTTCTTTAGTTTGCAAAAAGCCTTGCAAGTCAACAATCATCTGATCTCGCTGCACAATTTCACTTCTCAGATTGCTTAACTGACCTTCTCTGGTCTTCAAACTGTCAGAAGCTTGAGATAATTGATCTTCTTTATTTTTCAAAATTTCCTTGAGTTCATCTAATTGCTTTTTTAAGTTTTCTGCTTCATCTTTGCCTTTTAGCAAGGTTCTCACTTGTTCTTCATAAAAGTTACAATCAATTTTCAAATTATCTATTAAACAATCTTTTCCAATTATAATTTCTTCTACTTCTTTCAAATATCCTTCATGGGTGTTTCTTTCTTCATCTAGAGCCTCTTTTACATTGGCAAAATCTGCAACAGTAGATTCTAAATGTTCGGATTTTGAAGTTAGATCAATGACTTGAGACTGAAGGTAGCATGCTTTGTCTGATATGTTTTTTAACATAATATCTTTATTTTCAAGAGATATTGACATTTTGTTAAGTTCAGAGCTTAATTCTTCTCTATTTAATCTCTCTTGCTCAGAAAGATAGGAAAGTTCATTGTCTTTAAGTGTAAGTATTTCTCTAATGTGAGTGATCTCCTCATTTTTCTTCTGTATTTGTTGTTTTAACTCATGATTTTCTTGAGCTAATACATCATATTTATCTGCTTTTTGATGAAGAGCAACCATCGAATCTTGCAACCAAATTGATTCTTCTTTCAATGTTGCAATAAGTTCATCCTTTTCAGAATTGTGATTGATCATCTCTGTATTTTGTAATAAGAGAAGTTCCTTATACTTTACTACTTGTTGGTTGAGATCAGAAATTTCATTTTCTTTTTCTTGTATATAAGTTTTGTATTCGGTAACTACTTGTTGAAATTTCTTTTCGTGCTCATTAGACGCTATTTCAAGTACTTTCTTAACTTCCTCAGCACTAGAAGCTATTTGAAAATTTGCCTTAACAATGTCATTCTTAAGATTTTGTATTTGAGCTTCTTTTTCTTCTAGCTCAGCAGATAACTCAGTGATACTTGATATAGAATCATTAAGTGAGGCTTTTTCAGCAATAGTTTGTTTTAGCTTTAACTTTAGCTTTTTTATAATCAAGTCTTTATGCTGCTTTATAGATTCTATCTCATCATACACACTTTGAGTTTTCGATAATTCTTTTTTTAAACATACTGCTTCTTCTTTTAAAATTGAAATCTCACTAAAATACTGTTCTTTTAATAACTTCTCACAATCACGGATATACTCAGCTTCTTGCTGTTTAGCAATTGCTGAATTTAAAGCTCTTTTTAGTTCAATAACATCAGAAATTTCATTTTCTGGTTCCATATTTTTAACATTTGTTTCTAGTTCTATACTCTTAATAGCTGTTTCTGGTTCTATATTCTTAATAGTTGTTTCTATCTCTGTGTTGTCATTTAATGTGTTTTCTAACAAAACTTGTTCAACTTTTTTTTGCAAAATAATTATTTGATTGTTTAACAATTGTATCTCACTTTCATATGTACTCCTTAATTCTGCTGCAAAAACTTCATTTTCTTTTAAACAACTTTTCCTAAACTCTGCATTTTCCATAGCTGATGATTCTAAGATTTGAACTTTTTCCTTGTTAAATTTTTCCTCAATCATTTTAAAGTTTTCTTCATAAACTTTTTTTTTGATGCTTTCATACTCTTCAGGTGCTAAAAGTTTTTCTTGCTCATTAAACATTCTCTCAGATAATTTCATGTTTGACTTTTCTTCCTCTATGTTCTCATTTAGAACGCAACTTAGGGCAGAAAGTTTCTTTACCTCATTTTGCAAATTTAGAATTTCTTCTTTCTGTTGAACTTTTTCGGAGATTAAAGTTTGCATATCTGCTTGCAGTATTTCAATTTCTCTAATTTTATGTGCATGTTCATTTTCTAAACAATCATACTTATCTTGAAGTCTTAAATTAGCATTATGAAGCAGATCAATATCTTTAGATGATTTTAGACTTTTATTGATAAAATCCCTTAAACTTTCAAAATCCTCATTATCTTCTCCAAGAATGGCCATCAAATTCAAAATTTTCTCATTCTTTGAAGCAAGCAAAATCTTTTCGTTGTTGGATGACTCTAAAAGTTGTTTTAATCTTAAAATTTCTTTGTTGAGTTCTTCATTCTCATGATGCCACAAAGATGATTTGTCTTTTATTTCATTAGAAAGAAGTATTTCAGCTTTCTTCATCAATTTGTACTTTTTCTTGATCTTTTTATTTACATTGTTCAGATCTTCAATCTTCGATTTCAGCTCTAAAATCTCATCATTTTTTGATTTTGTTAAAGTTATAAACTCTTCTGCTACTGTTTCTGTTTCTAGGCTTAAACTATCTGATTTTATTAACATACCTGGATATTCAGCTGAATCCAACTCTTTAATTTCAACTTGCTGTAATCCAATATCTGAGGATTCCAAAAGTGGTTCTGACACAAAAACTTTAGAACAACTCATCAATGATTGGTCACATGATGGAATTATAACCATTTCACTGGGTGCTATTGGGTTGATTAATTCAGTTACTGATGAATCATTCAACTGTTTATCTTCTTTGTCTTGAACCTCTTTTAAAGTAACTATTTCATCTTTCATAAAATTTATTGTAGCCAGATTCATTTGTTGCTCTTTCTGTAACTGCTCATAACATATATTCAATTCAATAAGTTTCTTCTCAGAGGCAGTGTAAATTTTTAAAACACTTTCCAATTCATTTTGTTTCTCAGCTAAATCTTTTTTCGTCGTCTGAGATTTCTTTAAAATGCGTGCTGTCTTCACTTTTAGAGAGTCATAGTCATTTGTCAAATTTCTATTAACTTTCTCTAAATTAAGTAATTCATCATCTTTTATTTTCAAAACTTCTTCAAGTGATATTAACTCAGTATTTAATTCATTACATTTGACTTCTACAAGAGATAAACTCTGTTCTCTTTTATTTAGTAACTCCATTATTTGTTTTAACTCTATTTCTTTTAATTCTAAGGCATTACTCAACTCATTGATTTTTGAAACATGAATATTTTCATTTAATTGCTCATTTTGTACACTGAAAGTAGCATTTTGCTGATAACTTTCCAGCTTTTCTTCAGATTTTTTATGAAGAAAAAATTGATCATAATCCACTTTAAGTTTTTCAAATGACCTAGAGAGAACTTCAAAATCATTTGTTTTACCTCTGAGGGCAGTTTGCAGCTCAGAAATAATTTGATTACCTGACTCTTTTTCAAATTGTACTTGTTGCATTTGTGACATTAGGTTATTGAGCATTTGCTTAACACTTAAAAGCTCTACTGATTTGCCATCAATGATCTGTTCTAAATCTAAAATTTTTTCTTGGTTTAAGACTTTAAAAGCTTCATACTCCTTTAATTCTCTTTCAAAATTAGAACAACGCTCTTTAAAAAACTTCAAGTCGGTTTCAACTTTAGAGCAATGCTCCTTGCTAATAATAAGTTCTTTTTCAATATTAGAACAATATACTTCTTTAAGTTTGAGGTCATTTTCAAGATTTGAATATTGTTCCTTGCTGATTTTAAGGTCACTTTCAATATTAGAATAAATCTCTTCTCTAACTTTAAGTTCACTTTCAAATTTAGAACAGCTTTCTAAACTAATTTTAAAATCTTTTTCAATTTTAGAATAACGTTCTTCACTAACTTTGAGGTCTTTTTCAACTCCACTGTAATGTTTCTCCCTGCTTTTGAGCTCACTTTCAATTCTAAAATAGTGATCTTCACTAGCTTTTAAACTGATTTCCATTTCTGTAATTTGATGTAACTTTTCCTTTAGCTCTAATTGTAATGTAGCAATATATTCCTGATTTTTGTTAAAAGCATTCTGGTTATTTTCTAAAATTAATTTAAGCTCATTATACTCATTATTTAGCTGATGACAAGTTTGATGGCATTTTTCAAGGTCTTCAGAGATTTGGTAACAATCACTTTCTTTCATTGAAATAATATTACGTAAATATTCCTGTTCCTGATCCCATATTTCCTGAGCATCATTGTACTTTTGTAGTTCAGCATTTAAACTAGTTATACATACTTCTTGCTTTGATATATTTAATAATAATTCATTAAATTTCTCTTCGTGTTCAGATTTTAAATTACTTAATGATAAGGTAAGGGCAACGATTTCGTTTTCTTTGAGTTGCAACAGTTTTTCAATATTTTCCCTCTCAAACCTGAAATTTTCAAGCTCTTCTTTTAAACTTTTTACTTCATTATGCTGAGTTAAAACTTTATCTTCTTCTAATTTTAGCAACAAATTTAATTCATTTTGAGTCTCTTTCAATGCTGAAATTTCAATAACAAGCATGGCAAACTCTTCTTCTTTTAAATTAAAAGACATTTTCAAGTTCTTCTTTTCATTTTCACAATTTGTTAAAGCAAGATTTAATTTTTCTATAACTAATTCATTTTCATCATTCTGGGATTGTAAATTTTCAAGCTTTTGCATTAACTCTTGCATCTGTGTTGATACCTGAGCCAACTTTGACTTTTTAACATCTAATTCAAAAGCAGCATCATGTTTTTCCTGATGCAAGACATCGACAGTATCATTGGTATTTCTTATAAGATGCAATAACTCATCAACTTCTTTGTTTTTCTGCTTCAACAGAGATTCATAATCATCAGTTTTTTCCTGAATCTTCAACTCCAATAATTTTAAGGATTCACTCTTTGATTGAAGACTAACTTTCAGGTTAGTAATCATTTCTTCATACTCATTGATGGTTGTGCTCAGGTGAACTAATTTGTTTTCAAAAACTGTTTCTTTCTCGAAAAGTATTAATTGTAATGCTGCTTCAGAAGATGACACTCTTTCAAATTGTTTTTGAAGATCAGTATAAATTCCATTAGCTTCTCTAAGATCATTTTGATACGATACTTCAGTGTTAGTTATCTCCTCTTTTAATCTCTCAATGACTTCCTTTTGTTCTGTGATTGTTGTCTTTAATGATTCAAAATAAAGATCTTTTTCATTGGTAGACAATAAGAGTTTTTCTAAGTCCTTTTTACTCAAAAACAGATCAGTTTGCAACAGCTCAATTTGCTCAAGCATTGATTTTACAGTATCTTCCTTTGATCGAAGATTTGCATTTGTTATTTCAACCAAATCATTTTTCTCACGGATCTCTAATTCTAACTTTAGTTTATCATTAGACAAAACATTAATCTTTTGTTGAAGGCATTCAATATCTGAAATCAATTTGTTCAGAGTTTCTTCTTTTGTACAAAGCTCAGCCATAATATCATTTCTTTCTTTCAGATTGTCATTTGCTGTTTTAATTGCTGTCTTAAGTTCATCTTTTACAATCTTATTTTCATTTGAAATATCATTAAGTTGCTTAGTAATTTCTTCAATATAGACATTTTTCTCTAAATTGGATTTTTGTAAGTTTTCTTCCAAAATTTCATAGTCTTTTGTTTTTAGTTGCAACTCTCTGGTTAGTAATTCAATGCTCTGGGTTAACTCAAGCTCTTTAACTGCTTGAGCAGTTGAAGATGAATTGAAATCATAAAGTTGGTTTTGTAATGCACTACAATTTTGCTGCAAAGTCTCAATTTGAAAATGCAAAGTATGCAACTCATCTTCAAGCATAGCCTTTGTTTTGTGTTCTTCAGTGAGTAGCTTTTTCAGCTGCTCACACTCAACTGATTTTTCTAAAACATAATAATTTAAAATGTTTCGATACAGATAATAACATAAATAATATTTAGTAAACAAGTAAGATTACTTGAAATATTAGTTGAAACAAGTGTTTCCTTTTTCTTTCTTTCTTTCTTTTTTTTTTTTTTTTGAGAAGTTATAACTACTGTATAATTACCAGTTAAGTTTTAAACACCTTATGTACTGGTGTATAAGTCAAAACTTTTAGCTGATTGATGAATCAAAAATTGCATAAGAATGTAAGAAAACAAAAAAAGAATAATCTGCAGAAAATAGTGTATAAGTCTCAACTTATACACTTTTTATAAAATATTAAACTACCACTGTTAAAAATAGGACATTGATTTTTAAAACGGGCTGACTTATACATCAGTATATACGATATGTTATTTAAAAATACACCCTTATCAGCATTTTAAGTTTACTTTAATAGTTATATGTTTCTTGATGTACTAAAAAGAACATTTCAAAAAATAAAAAGCTATTGGAATAAACTTTATACTATGTTCTTATTTAGAAACTCTAAAAGTTCTAAACTTGTCGAGAAAATGGTTTTTAAATTACAATTCTCAATCTGAAACATATACTGTCCTGCTCTTTTAAAATTTAACACAAATACTTTGAAAAAAACCTCGTTTTATAAAAAAAACAAACAAAAAAAACAAAAAAAACAAAAAAAACATTTTTTTGCATTAACTATTTTATCAGATGTAAAATTTCACATCAAGACATATAGTAATGACAAGAGTACCCATCCAAAAAAATAAAAATTCAAAAGTTAAATGAAGGATCACAGACAATCTTTTACTTAGACAATTTCACATTTGAACAATTTTGAACAAATGAAAAACCCATTTCGAATAACAGTTTTGATTAAAAATTCATAACTTAAATAACTTAAAACAAGCGTAAATGAAAGAAAATAAGTGTGCTGATGGAAATTATCTCCAGAATATTCTAAAAAAATGCAAATTTATGGAAAATAGTGTTTAAATAAACACTACATTGTTTAGAGTGAAATGTGTTTCAGTAGAAATGCTGATAGTTTTAATTGTCAAACTTATTAATTTATATCTTTATATACACATTAAAAGTTTTTTTAGTAAGACTCTTTTAAGAGGCAATATTTTTATATACACATGACATTATCATTTTTCAATAAGATTCTTTTAAGAGGTTATATTATTATATACACATGGTATTATTATTAAAGGTTTTTAATAAGATTCTTTTAAGAGGTTATAGTAGGTTGAACTTTAGAGCTATTCATAAAAAAAAAAATATTTGAAAAATCATTATTCTTTTGAATTAAAAAAAAAAAAAAAAAAAAAAAAATTAAATAAACCACCAAGAGATATGACTGGAGATAACTCCAAGCAATCAACACACTTACCAATATGAAAATGCTGAACTTCTGTCAAACGCTTCTCAATTACAGCACTGTTGTTTGTCATTTCCTCAAAACACTGCCGTAGTGAGCCTATATTGTCATTGTACATTCGTCTGTGCTCATCAAACTCTTCAGTTACTTGTAGTAGTTTTTTAGTTGTCACATTCAATTTGTCAGAAACAGAGACACACAATGCAGTTTTGTCATTTAATAAATTATTTATTTTTGAAAAATCATCTTTTAATTTTCTCTCATTTAGTTGAAATTCCTGTACTAGTTCTTTTAATTTGTTAATTTCAAAATTCTTTTTTACAATTTGATCATTTATATTTTGGATGCAGATTTCTTGTTCATGAATCACTTCCATTAAATGGACAACTTCAGTCTCCTTAGAAATAAGAGACTGTTTTTGTTTAAGCAACTCATGCCCTTCAATAGTCAGTCTTTCTTTTAATTCAGCAACTTCTGTCTGACAAGCAACTAACTTTTCAATAAGTTCATTTTCCCGCCACAAACTCTGTTGTTGTTGTCTACATAAATCATTATTTAACAAATCACAGTGGTAAGTCATGTTAGAAAGAGCAGCTTTAGCATCATCAGATTCTTGAGCAAATTTGATAACAAGTGACTCATATTCCTTAATCTTTTGCTCAGAAAACTTGATCTGTTCTTTAAGAATCATTTTCTCAGATTTTAAGTGCTGAATCAAATCTTTATTTTTTTGTATAAGATTTTTTAGTTCTATAGTCTCTTCATTTGATTCAGTATGAGTTTTGTTTAAAGCAGTTGATTCATCAAAAATACTATTTTCTTTGATATTACTTTCAATAATGGGATTAACTTCCTTATTAGAGGCATGTTGATCATGTTGCACTAGGGGAATTTCTTGAACTTGAAGATTTTCACTCTCGTGCTCCATTAACATTGATTCATCAAACTTTTCTTCAGTAATCATTGGCTGAGGATCATTTGCTTTGCTCTGGAAATTGATAAGAGAATCAGTGATGCTTGACTGACCATTAGAACTTGTATTTTCTTCTTTGCTATAAAGTTCTGATATGGATTCTTGGGTAAGAGGAGACAATATTTTGGATTTTAAATTGAATTCAAGTTTATCTAAAAGATTGACTAAATCAAAACAATTTAGTTCAGTTTTATTTCCAATTATACATTCAACCCCTGTGCCTAAAAACATTTTGATATCTTTACTAACCTCTGCTTCACTGTTCTCTATTGATTTATAACAATCCTTTTGAAGAGCTTGTCGAATCTTATCAATTTCTTTGAAAATATATTCTTCATTAGACTTGAGACACATAATTAGTGATTGGAAACTTTTAATCTTCTCACAGTACTCTGACAACTTAACATCTTGCTCACTATTAACAGCCTCAAGCTTTTTAATCAAAATTTTATTTTGCTTATTTCTTAGTTCAAGACAATCTATTTGTACTTGGTTTTCTACTTTTTTTACTTTACTTTCAGCACGAATGAGTGAAGATTTTAGTTGTACCACTTCATCTTTTAATTTCCTTAACTCCTCTTCCTTAACACTTTGAGATGTATTATCTAATGAATTCAGTTTTTGTAACATTTCAATAGATTTTTCCTTTTCAAGGACTGCTTCACTTAAAACATTAATTTCTTCCTCCATTTTCACAATTAACTTTTTCCGTATTAAAAGATCATCAGTAACAACTTTTAAGTGTTTTTCATTTTCAAACAACGATTTTTGTAAAACGGAAATATTTTCATTTAAAGAAATTTCTTTTAAACATGCAGATTCTTTATATTGAACAAAGTTATTATTTAAAGTTTCTTTTTCTTGTGTAACAGAATTCAATTGATGATCTAAGTTCTCTAATTGTTCATTTAATACAGATACAAACTTAATTTGGTTTTCAAGCTCTTTGCTTAATTTTTCATTAGTTGCAAGAAGTTTAGAAATTTCTTGCTTTAATTCATGATTTCTATCTAAACTTTGCTGAAAATTTTCACGAGTGTCATTTAACATTTTTTTTAAACTAATAATTTCAACCTGTTTTTCCTTAATTGTAACTGATTGACACTCTAAATCATTTTTCAAACTTATTACTTCAGTTTCACTTTTAATTAAATCATCTTTGAAGCTATCAACAGTCTTATCTAATTCTTTAATTTTAACTTGAGCATGTTTAAGTTCAAGTAGAACTTCCTTTTCCCTAGCTTTAAGCCTCTCTTCACAAACAATACTTTTCTGCTTTACATCTAAGTTACTCTGTATTTCCTTCTCAAGATCTAGGCACTTAGCCAGGGCTGCAAAAAGTCTAGCATTTGATTCATCCAAACTTTTAGCCATTGCCAGTTCTTTAGTTTTGTGCTCACTTTCCTTAAGTTTATAACGTTCTTTGTAAACAGCAACTGATTGGAGTGAAGCTTCTAATTCTGCTTTTAGTTTGATCTCCTGAGCACTTAGATGAGTCAACTTTAAATTAAAAACATCTTCTTGTTCTTGAAGATGATACTTCAGTTCCCTATTTTCTTTATACAACTGGGAAATAAGTATTTTTCGCATTTTCAGCTCACTATAATCTGGATGCATGGGATTTAATTGGGTATCAAGTTTATCAATAACTGATACATCATTTTTCACCACATCTGTTTTTATATCATAAGGAGGGAATATATTTAATTGTAACTCATTGCTAGTTGTATTATTTGCAGAGTAATCAACCACTTCAGTAAATTTAGTTGAAAATTCAATACTTTTACCTTCCATTTTAGAAATGTAATTCTCTTTCTCCTTTAATTGTATGTCACATTCTAATAACCTTTTACCAAGGTTTTCTACCTCGGCACTAAGAGAAGATAACTTTTGCAAGGAACTTTCACTAAGAACCAAAATATCATTTTCAAGTTCAACAATAGCTTCATTAAGTTTTTTAATGATACTATCCTTATCATTTAACTCTGCTTTAAAAAACTGCAGCTTACAGCCTAAAAACTCAACAAAGAAAAGCCTATCATCTCCATTGCATATCAATTTATCATTTAGACAAGCTTCAGCATGATTACACAATATACCAGAATCAGGGTCTGAACAAACTTTACAATCAAAACTTGAATTGGAAACATTCAACATAGACTTCACACAAGCAGATTGATACAAATTGATAAGCTTTGATTTAAAAAAAGCTAAAAAAGAGTCCTTGAACTTTACATGAATAGAACAAACTGAAACATCATTAGGAGTATCAAAAGATATTATATTCTTAAAAAGACAATCACCTATCTTTGATAAAGTCTCCAAATCAAGGCTCAAATAATGCTGTAAATTTAAAGATTCCAAACTAGGAGGAAGACCAAAATCCTTCAAAAGATAAGGATTGCTTAAAACACTAATATTATCATTTGAACATGAAGAATCAAACATACTATAAGAAAGAACAGAAGGTGAAAAAACAAAGGAACTGGAAACTCCTCTTTGATTCAAAGTTGATTCATCACAACTCTGAACAAAGCTTAGAGATTGTTTCTCCTTCTCAGCCAGGCTAAGACCTAAGCTGGCCACATCCACGGTCTTTGCGCTCAAGTCTGACTCCAGCCTCTCCACGCTCGCAGCCATCTCACTTAGAGCCAGGCTCTTGGCGGTCAGAAGCTCTTCCGTCGCACCTAGCTTGCTTCTAACGGCCCCGGCCGACTCCCTCTCTCTCTCTAAGGCCATGACCGCCTCTTCCAGAGCAGCGGACCTCACACGCAGCAACTCTCTGTCAGCGTGGAGACAGCTTTCAAGCTCAGCCGCAAGGTTTCCTTTTCCTTCGAGCTCCGCTTTCAAGAAGCTCATGCTTTCCTTCAACTCCTCCGTTACCTTTCTTTCGTCGGTCAGCTCAACAGTGACGGCATTCAGCAGATCAACTTTTTCAGCAAGGGACGACCTTAAACTGGCGCTCTTCTCCTCCTCTGCGACCAGCTTTTCGGTCAGACAATCGACGCTCTCTCTGAGAGAACTCTCTTTCGCGCTCATTTCTGCCACCTTCTCCTTAAAGTTCGACAGGGTTTTCTTCTTAAACTCTTTTAGGTGACCAGCCTGTTCCTCTTTCTCCTGCTGCAAGGTGGATACGGCCGTTTGCAACCGTTCTATTTCTAGGGCTTGCTGAGATCGGCTCAACGATAAAGACTCAGAAGCAGCGGCAAGCTTTTCGTTCAAATCACACAGCTCTCCCTTGGCCGACTCCAAACTAGCTCTTACCTTCGCAAGCTCAGCAGCTAGCTCCGCCTTCTCGCTTAAGAGCGCCAGCTTTTCAACGCCGAAATCATGCAACGCCGCAACCTTTAACGCTAACTCGTCTTCCAGCTCCTTGCACTGATTTCGAAGAAGGAGCCTTTCCTCCTCAAACTGCTCTTTCAGAGCACTGCTTTCGGACACTGCGGCACTAACCTCCTCCGACTTTCCCTCCAAAACCAACGTAGATTCGTGAAGGCTCACTTCTAACCTTTGCACCTGTTTCTCCTTCTCAGCCAGGCTAAGACCTAAGCTGGCCACATCCACGGTCTTTGCGCTCAAGTCTGACTCCAGCCTCTCCACGCTCGCAGCCATCTCACTTAGAGCCAGGCTCTTGGCGGTCAGAAGCTCTTCCGTCGCACCTAGCTTGCTTCTAACGGCCCCGGCCGACTCCCTCTCTCTCTCTAAGGCCATGACCGCCTCTTCCAGAGCAGCGGACCTCACACGCAGCAACTCTCTGTCAGCGTGGAGACAGCTTTCAAGCTCAGCCGCAAGGTTTCCTTTTCCTTCGAGCTCCGCTTTCAAGAAGCTCATGCTTTCCTTCAACTCCTCCGTTACCTTTCTTTCGTCGGTCAGCTCAACAGTGACGGCATTCAGCAGATCAACTTTTTCAGCAAGGGACGACCTTAAACTGGCGCTCTTCTCCTCCTCTGCGACCAGCTTTTCGGTCAGACAATCGACGCTCTCTCTGAGAGAACTCTCTTTCGCGCTCATTTCTGCCACCTTCTCCTTAAAGTTCGACAGGGTTTTCTTCTTAAACTCTTTTAGGTGACCAGCCTGTTCCTCTTTCTCCTGCTGCAAGGTGGATACGGCCGTTTGCAACCGTTCTATTTCTAGGGCTTGCTGAGATCGGCTCAACGATAAAGACTCAGAAGCAGCGGCAAGCTTTTCGTTCAAATCACACAGCTCTCCCTTGGCCGACTCCAAACTAGCTCTTACCTTCGCAAGCTCAGCAGCTAGCTCCGCCTTCTCGCTTAAGAGCGCCAGCTTTTCAACGCCGAAATCATGCAACGCCGCAACCTTTAACGCTAACTCGTCTTCCAGCTCCTTGCACTGATTTCGAAGAAGGAGCCTTTCCTCCTCAAACTGCTCTTTCAGAGCACTGCTTTCGGACACTGCGGCACTAACCTCCTCCGACTTTCCCTCCAAAACCAACGTAGATTCGTGAAGGCTCACTTCTAACCTTTGCACCTGTTTCTCCTTCTCAGCCAGGCTAAGACCTAAGCTGGCCACATCCACGGTCTTTGCGCTCAAGTCTGACTCCAGCCTCTCCACGCTCGCAGCCATCTCACTTAGAGCCAGGCTCTTGGCGGTCAGAAGCTCTTCCGTCGCACCTAGCTTGCTTCTAACGGCCCCGGCCGACTCCCTCTCTCTCTCTAAGGCCATGACCGCCTCTTCCAGAGCAGCGGACCTCACACGCAGCAACTCTCTGTCAGCGTGGAGACAGCTTTCAAGCTCAGCCGCAAGGTTTCCTTTTCCTTCGAGCTCCGCTTTCAAGAAGCTCATGCTTTCCTTCAACTCCTCCGTTACCTTTCTTTCGTCGGTCAGCTCAACAGTGACGGCATTCAGCAGATCAACTTTTTCAGCAAGGGACGACCTTAAACTGGCGCTCTTCTCCTCCTCTGCGACCAGCTTTTCGGTCAGACAATCGACGCTCTCTCTGAGAGAACTCTCTTTCGCGCTCATTTCTGCCACCTTCTCCTTAAAGTTCGACAGGGTTTTCTTCTTAAACTCTTTTAGGTGACCAGCCTGTTCCTCTTTCTCCTGCTGCAAGGTGGATACGGCCGTTTGCAACCGTTCTATTTCTAGGGCTTGCTGAGATCGGCTCAACGATAAAGACTCAGAAGCAGCGGCAAGCTTTTCGTTCAAATCACACAGCTCTCCCTTGGCCGACTCCAAACTAGCTCTTACCTTCGCAAGCTCAGCAGCTAGCTCCGCCTTCTCGCTTAAGAGCGCCAGCTTTTCAACGCCGAAATCATGCAACGCCGCAACCTTTAACGCTAACTCGTCTTCCAGCTCCTTGCACTGATTTCGAAGAAGGAGCCTTTCCTCCTCAAACTGCTCTTTCAGAGCACTGCTTTCGGACACTGCGGCACTAACCTCCTCCGACTTTCCCTCCAAAACCAACGTAGATTCGTGAAGGCTCACTTCTAACCTTTGCACCTGTTTCTCCTTCTCAGCCAGGCTAAGACCTAAGCTGGCCACATCCACGGTCTTTGCGCTCAAGTCTGACTCCAGCCTCTCCACGCTCGCAGCCATCTCACTTAGAGCCAGGCTCTTGGCGGTCAGAAGCTCTTCCGTCGCACCTAGCTTGCTTCTAACGGCCCCGGCCGACTCCCTCTCTCTCTCTAAGGCCATGACCGCCTCTTCCAGAGCAGCGGACCTCACACGCAGCAACTCTCTGTCAGCGTGGAGACAGCTTTCAAGCTCAGCCGCAAGGTTTCCTTTTCCTTCGAGCTCCGCTTTCAAGAAGCTCATGCTTTCCTTCAACTCCTCCGTTACCTTTCTTTCGTCGGTCAGCTCAACAGTGACGGCATTCAGCAGATCAACTTTTTCAGCAAGGGACGACCTTAAACTGGCGCTCTTCTCCTCCTCTGCGACCAGCTTTTCGGTCAGACAATCGACGCTCTCTCTGAGAGAACTCTCTTTCGCGCTCATTTCTGCCACCTTCTCCTTAAAGTTCGACAGGGTTTTCTTCTTAAACTCTTTTAGGTGACCAGCCTGTTCCTCTTTCTCCTGCTGCAAGGTGGATACGGCCGTTTGCAACCGTTCTATTTCTAGGGCTTGCTGAGATCGGCTCAACGATAAAGACTCAGAAGCAGCGGCAAGCTTTTCGTTCAAATCACACAGCTCTCCCTTGGCCGACTCCAAACTAGCTCTTACCTTCGCAAGCTCAGCAGCTAGCTCCGCCTTCTCGCTTAAGAGCGCCAGCTTTTCAACGCCGAAATCATGCAACGCCGCAACCTTTAACGCTAACTCGTCTTCCAGCTCCTTGCACTGATTTCGAAGAAGGAGCCTTTCCTCCTCAAACTGCTCTTTCAGAGCACTGCTTTCGGACACTGCGGCACTAACCTCCTCCGACTTTCCCTCCAAAACCAACGTAGATTCGTGAAGGCTCACTTCTAACCTTTGCACCTGTTTCTCCTTCTCAGCCAGGCTAAGACCTAAGCTGGCCACATCCACGGTCTTTGCGCTCAAGTCTGACTCCAGCCTCTCCACGCTCGCAGCCATCTCACTTAGAGCCAGGCTCTTGGCGGTCAGAAGCTCTTCCGTCGCACCTAGCTTGCTTCTAACGGCCCCGGCCGACTCCCTCTCTCTCTCTAAGGCCATGACCGCCTCTTCCAGAGCAGCGGACCTCACACGCAGCAACTCTCTGTCAGCGTGGAGACAGCTTTCAAGCTCAGCCGCAAGGTTTCCTTTTCCTTCGAGCTCCGCTTTCAAGAAGCTCATGCTTTCCTTCAACTCCTCCGTTACCTTTCTTTCGTCGGTCAGCTCAACAGTGACGGCATTCAGCAGATCAACTTTTTCAGCAAGGGACGACCTTAAACTGGCGCTCTTCTCCTCCTCTGCGACCAGCTTTTCGGTCAGACAATCGACGCTCTCTCTGAGAGAACTCTCTTTCGCGCTCATTTCTGCCACCTTCTCCTTAAAGTTCGACAGGGTTTTCTTCTTAAACTCTTTTAGGTGACCAGCCTGTTCCTCTTTCTCCTGCTGCAAGGTGGATACGGCCGTTTGCAACCGTTCTATTTCTAGGGCTTGCTGAGATCGGCTCAACGATAAAGACTCAGAAGCAGCGGCAAGCTTTTCGTTCAAATCACACAGCTCTCCCTTGGCCGACTCCAAACTAGCTCTTACCTTCGCAAGCTCAGCAGCTAGCTCCGCCTTCTCGCTTAAGAGCGCCAGCTTTTCAACGCCGAAATCATGCAACGCCGCAACCTTTAACGCTAACTCGTCTTCCAGCTCCTTGCACTGATTTCGAAGAAGGAGCCTTTCCTCCTCAAACTGCTCTTTCAGAGCACTGCTTTCGGACACTGCGGCACTAACCTCCTCCGACTTTCCCTCCAAAACCAACGTAGATTCGTGAAGGCTCACTTCTAACCTTTGCACCTGTTTCTCCTTCTCAGCCAGGCTAAGACCTAAGCTGGCCACATCCACGGTCTTTGCGCTCAAGTCTGACTCCAGCCTCTCCACGCTCGCAGCCATCTCACTTAGAGCCAGGCTCTTGGCGGTCAGAAGCTCTTCCGTCGCACCTAGCTTGCTTCTAACGGCCCCGGCCGACTCCCTCTCTCTCTCTAAGGCCATGACCGCCTCTTCCAGAGCAGCGGACCTCACACGCAGCAACTCTCTGTCAGCGTGGAGACAGCTTTCAAGCTCAGCCGCAAGGTTTCCTTTTCCTTCGAGCTCCGCTTTCAAGAAGCTCATGCTTTCCTTCAACTCCTCCGTTACCTTTCTTTCGTCGGTCAGCTCAACAGTGACGGCATTCAGCAGATCAACTTTTTCAGCAAGGGACGACCTTAAACTGGCGCTCTTCTCCTCCTCTGCGACCAGCTTTTCGGTCAGACAATCGACGCTCTCTCTGAGAGAACTCTCTTTCGCGCTCATTTCTGCCACCTTCTCCTTAAAGTTCGACAGGGTTTTCTTCTTAAACTCTTTTAGGTGACCAGCCTGTTCCTCTTTCTCCTGCTGCAAGGTGGATACGGCCGTTTGCAACCGTTCTATTTCTAGGGCTTGCTGAGATCGGCTCAACGATAAAGACTCAGAAGCAGCGGCAAGCTTTTCGTTCAAATCACACAGCTCTCCCTTGGCCGACTCCAAACTAGCTCTTACCTTCGCAAGCTCAGCAGCTAGCTCCGCCTTCTCGCTTAAGAGCGCCAGCTTTTCAACGCCGAAATCATGCAACGCCGCAACCTTTAACGCTAACTCGTCTTCCAGCTCCTTGCACTGATTTCGAAGAAGGAGCCTTTCCTCCTCAAACTGCTCTTTCAGAGCACTGCTTTCGGACACTGCGGCACTAACCTCCTCCGACTTTCCCTCCAAAACCAACGTAGATTCGTGAAGGCTCACTTCTAACCTTTGCACCTGTTTCTCCTTCTCAGCCAGGCTAAGACCTAAGCTGGCCACATCCACGGTCTTTGCGCTCAAGTCTGACTCCAGCCTCTCCACGCTCGCAGCCATCTCACTTAGAGCCAGGCTCTTGGCGGTCAGAAGCTCTTCCGTCGCACCTAGCTTGCTTCTAACGGCCCCGGCCGACTCCCTCTCTCTCTCTAAGGCCATGACCGCCTCTTCCAGAGCAGCGGACCTCACACGCAGCAACTCTCTGTCAGCGTGGAGACAGCTTTCAAGCTCAGCCGCAAGGTTTCCTTTTCCTTCGAGCTCCGCTTTCAAGAAGCTCATGCTTTCCTTCAACTCCTCCGTTACCTTTCTTTCGTCGGTCAGCTCAACAGTGACGGCATTCAGCAGATCAACTTTTTCAGCAAGGGACGACCTTAAACTGGCGCTCTTCTCCTCCTCTGCGACCAGCTTTTCGGTCAGACAATCGACGCTCTCTCTGAGAGAACTCTCTTTCGCGCTCATTTCTGCCACCTTCTCCTTAAAGTTCGACAGGGTTTTCTTCTTAAACTCTTTTAGGTGACCAGCCTGTTCCTCTTTCTCCTGCTGCAAGGTGGATACGGCCGTTTGCAACCGTTCTATTTCTAGGGCTTGCTGAGATCGGCTCAACGATAAAGACTCAGAAGCAGCGGCAAGCTTTTCGTTCAAATCACACAGCTCTCCCTTGGCCGACTCCAAACTAGCTCTTACCTTCGCAAGCTCAGCAGCTAGCTCCGCCTTCTCGCTTAAGAGCGCCAGCTTTTCAACGCCGAAATCATGCAACGCCGCAACCTTTAACGCTAACTCGTCTTCCAGCTCCTTGCACTGATTTCGAAGAAGGAGCCTTTCCTCCTCAAACTGCTCTTTCAGAGCACTGCTTTCGGACACTGCGGCACTAACCTCCTCCGACTTTCCCTCCAAAACCAACGTAGATTCGTGAAGGCTCACTTCTAACCTTTGCACCTGTTTCTCCTTCTCAGCCAGGCTAAGACCTAAGCTGGCCACATCCACGGTCTTTGCGCTCAAGTCTGACTCCAGCCTCTCCACGCTCGCAGCCATCTCACTTAGAGCCAGGCTCTTGGCGGTCAGAAGCTCTTCCGTCGCACCTAGCTTGCTTCTAACGGCCCCGGCCGACTCCCTCTCTCTCTCTAAGGCCATGACCGCCTCTTCCAGAGCAGCGGACCTCACACGCAGCAACTCTCTGTCAGCGTGGAGACAGCTTTCAAGCTCAGCCGCAAGGTTTCCTTTTCCTTCGAGCTCCGCTTTCAAGAAGCTCATGCTTTCCTTCAACTCCTCCGTTACCTTTCTTTCGTCGGTCAGCTCAACAGTGACGGCATTCAGCAGATCAACTTTTTCAGCAAGGGACGACCTTAAACTGGCGCTCTTCTCCTCCTCTGCGACCAGCTTTTCGGTCAGACAATCGACGCTCTCTCTGAGAGAACTCTCTTTCGCGCTCATTTCTGCCACCTTCTCCTTAAAGTTCGACAGGGTTTTCTTCTTAAACTCTTTTAGGTGACCAGCCTGTTCCTCTTTCTCCTGCTGCAAGGTGGATACGGCCGTTTGCAACCGTTCTATTTCTAGGGCTTGCTGAGATCGGCTCAACGATAAAGACTCAGAAGCAGCGGCAAGCTTTTCGTTCAAATCACACAGCTCTCCCTTGGCCGACTCCAAACTAGCTCTTACCTTCGCAAGCTCAGCAGCTAGCTCCGCCTTCTCGCTTAAGAGCGCCAGCTTTTCAACGCCGAAACCATGCAACGCCGCAACCTTTAACGCTAACTCGTCTTCCAGCTCCTTGCACTGATTTCGAAGAAGGAGCCTTTCCTCCTCAAACTGCTCTTTCAGAGCACTGCTTTCGGACACTGCGGCACTAACCTCCTCCGACTTTCCCTCCAAAACCAACGTAGATTCGTGAAGGCTCACTTCTAACCTTTGCACCTGTTTCTCCTTCTCAGCCAGGCTAAGACCTAAGCTGGCCACATCCACGGTCTTTGCGCTCAAGTCTGACTCCAGCCTCTCCACGCTCGCAGCCATCTCACTTAGAGCCAGGCTCTTGGCGGTCAGAAGCTCTTCCGTCGCACCTAGCTTGCTTCTAACGGCCCCGGCCGACTCCCTCTCTCTCTCTAAGGCCATGACCGCCTCTTCCAGAGCAGCGGACCTCACACGCAGCAACTCTCTGTCAGCGTGGAGACAGCTTTCAAGCTCAGCCGCAAGGTTTCCTTTTCCTTCGAGCTCCGCTTTCAAGAAGCTCATGCTTTCCTTCAACTCCTCCGTTACCTTTCTTTCGTCGGTCAGCTCAACAGTGACGGCATTCAGCAGATCAACTTTTTCAGCAAGGGACGACCTTAAACTGGCGCTCTTCTCCTCCTCTGCGACCAGCTTTTCGGTCAGACAATCGACGCTCTCTCTGAGAGAACTCTCTTTCGCGCTCATTTCTGCCACCTTCTCCTTAAAGTTCGACAGGGTTTTCTTCTTAAACTCTTTTAGGTGACCAGCCTGTTCCTCTTTCTCCTGCTGCAAGGTGGATACGGCCGTTTGCAACCGTTCTATTTCTAGGGCTTGCTGAGATCGGCTCAACGATAAAGACTCAGAAGCAGCGGCAAGCTTTTCGTTCAAATCACACAGCTCTCCCTTGGCCGACTCCAAACTAGCTCTTACCTTCGCAAGCTCAGCAGCTAGCTCCGCCTTCTCGCTTAAGAGCGCCAGCTTTTCAACGCCGAAATCATGCAACGCCGCAACCTTTAACGCTAACTCGTCTTCCAGCTCCTTGCACTGATTTCGAAGAAGGAGCCTTTCCTCCTCAAACTGCTCTTTCAGAGCACTGCTTTCGGACACTGCGGCACTAACCTCCTCCGACTTTCCCTCCAAAACCAACGTAGATTCGTGAAGGCTCACTTCTAACCTTTGCACCTGTTTCTCCTTCTCAGCCAGGCTAAGACCTAAGCTGGCCACATCCACGGTCTTTGCGCTCAAGTCTGACTCCAGCCTCTCCACGCTCGCAGCCATCTCACTTAGAGCCAGGCTCTTGGTGGTCAGAAGCTCTTCCGTCGCACCTAGCTTGCTTCTAACGGCCCCGGCCGACTCCCTCTCTCTCTCTAAGGCCATGACCGCCTCTTCCAGAGCAGCGGACCTCACACGCAGCAACTCTCTGTCAGCGTGGAGACAGCTTTCAAGCTCAGCCGCAAGGTTTCCTTTTCCTTCGAGCTCCGCTTTCAAGAAGCTCATGCTTTCCTTCAACTCCTCCGTTACCTTTCTTTCGTCGGTCAGCTCAACAGTGACGGCATTCAGCAGATCAACTTTTTCAGCAAGGGACGACCTTAAACTGGCGCTCTTCTCCTCCTCTGCGACCAGCTTTTCGGTCAGACAATCGACGCTCTCTCTGAGAGAACTCTCTTTCGCGCTCATTTCTGCCACCTTCTCCTTAAAGTTCGACAGGGTTTTCTTCTTAAACTCTTTTAGGTGACCAGCCTGTTCCTCTTTCTCCTGCTGCAAGGTGGATACGGCCGTTTGCAACCGTTCTATTTCTAGGGCTTGCTGAGATCGGCTCAACGATAAAGACTCAGAAGCAGCGGCAAGCTTTTCGTTCAAATCACACAGCTCTCCCTTGGCCGACTCCAAACTAGCTCTTACCTTCGCAAGCTCAGCAGCTAGCTCCGCCTTCTCGCTTAAGAGCGCCAGCTTTTCAACGCCGAAATCATGCAACGCCGCAACCTTTAACGCTAACTCGTCTTCCAGCTCCTTGCACTGATTTCGAAGAAGGAGCCTTTCCTCCTCAAACTGCTCTTTCAGAGCACTGCTTTCGGACACTGCGGCACTAACCTCCTCCGACTTTCCCTCCAAAACCAACGTAGATTCGTGAAGGCTCACTTCTAACCTTTGCACCTGTTTCTCCTTCTCAGCCAGGCTAAGACCTAAGCTGGCCACATCCACGGTCTTTGCGCTCAAGTCTGACTCCAGCCTCTCCACGCTCGCAGCCATCTCACTTAGAGCCAGGCTCTTGGTGGTCAGAAGCTCTTCCGTCGCACCTAGCTTGCTTCTAACGGCCCCGGCCGACTCCCTCTCTCTCTCTAAGGCCATGACCGCCTCTTCCAGAGCAGCGGACCTCACACGCAGCAACTCTCTGTCAGCGTGGAGACAGCTTTCAAGCTCAGCCGCAAGGTTTCCTTTTCCTTCGAGCTCCGCTTTCAAGAAGCTCATGCTTTCCTTCAACTCCTCCGTTACCTTTCTTTCGTCGGTCAGCTCAACAGTGACGGCATTCAGCAGATCAACTTTTTCAGCAAGGGACGACCTTAAACTGGCGCTCTTCTCCTCCTCTGCGACCAGCTTTTCGGTCAGACAATCGACGCTCTCTCTGAGAGAACTCTCTTTCGCGCTCATTTCTGCCACCTTCTCCTTAAAGTTCGACAGGGTTTTCTTCTTAAACTCTTTTAGGTGACCAGCCTGTTCCTCTTTCTCCTGCTGCAAGGTGGATACGGCCGTTTGCAACCGTTCTATTTCTAGGGCTTGCTGAGATCGGCTCAACGATAAAGACTCAGAAGCAGCGGCAAGCTTTTCGTTCAAATCACACAGCTCTCCCTTGGCCGACTCCAAACTAGCTCTTACCTTCGCAAGCTCAGCAGCTAGCTCCGCCTTCTCGCTTAAGAGCGCCAGCTTTTCAACGCCGAAATCATGCAACGCCGCAACCTTTAACGCTAACTCGTCTTCCAGCTCCTTGCACTGATTTCGAAGAAGGAGCCTTTCCTCCTCAAACTGCTCTTTCAGAGCACTGCTTTCGGACACTGCGGCACTAACCTCCTCCGACTTTCCCTCCAAAACCAACGTAGATTCGTGAAGGCTCACTTCTAACCTTTGCACCTGTTTCTCCTTCTCAGCCAGGCTAAGACCTAAGCTGGCCACATCCACGGTCTTTGCGCTCAAGTCTGACTCCAGCCTCTCCACGCTCGCAGCCATCTCACTTAGAGCCAGGCTCTTGGCGGTCAGAAGCTCTTCCGTCGCACCTAGCTTGCTTCTAACGGCCCCGGCCGACTCCCTCTCTCTCTCTAAGGCCATGACCGCCTCTTCCAGAGCAGCGGACCTCACACGCAGCAACTCTCTGTCAGCGTGGAGACAGCTTTCAAGCTCAGCCGCAAGGTTTCCTTTTCCTTCGAGCTCCGCTTTCAAGAAGCTCATGCTTTCCTTCAACTCCTCCGTTACCTTTCTTTCGTCGGTCAGCTCAACAGTGACGGCATTCAGCAGATCAACTTTTTCAGCAAGGGACGACCTTAAACTGGCGCTCTTCTCCTCCTCTGCGACCAGCTTTTCGGTCAGACAATCGACGCTCTCTCTGAGAGAACTCTCTTTCGCGCTCATTTCTGCCACCTTCTCCTTAAAGTTCGACAGGGTTTTCTTCTTAAACTCTTTTAGGTGACCAGCCTGTTCCTCTTTCTCCTGCTGCAAGGTGGATATGGCCGTTTGCAACCGTTCTATTTCTAGGGCTTGCTGAGATCGGCTCAACGATAAAGACTCAGAAGCAGCGGCAAGCTTTTCGTTCAAATCACACAGCTCTCCCTTGGCCGACTCCAAACTAGCTCTTACCTTCGCAAGCTCAGCAGCTAGCTCCGCCTTCTCGCTTAAGAGCGCCAGCTTTTCAACGCCGAAATCATGCAACGCCGCAACCTTTAACGCTAACTCGTCTTCCAGCTCCTTGCACTGATTTCGAAGAAGGAGCCTTTCCTCCTCAAACTGCTCTTTCAGAGCAATACTTTCAGTTTGGTTTAACCATAAAGAGTCAGACGCAGCGATAAGTTTATCGTTTATTTCGCAAAATTTTGTGTTACTTAATAGCTCGTTTTGCATTAGTATTTTATTTTCATTTTGTAGAGTAATATTTTGTTTTGTTAAGTCCGAATGATCATGCATAAGCATTTCATAATCAGCATTTTTCTGAGAAAGTTGAATTTTGAGCAGTGTGTTACGTTCAGTTTGCTGATGGAGATGTTGAAGAGTATTTTCAAGCTCTATGACAGTCTGATTTAATTTTGACAAAAGTAATGACTTTTCTTCACTATAATCTGAATCCAAACACATTTTCTCAGAAGTAACAACCTCTAGCTTACATTCAAGATCTTTACATGTTTGAGAAAGAGCAGCAAACTTACTTATGTATTCCTCCAGATCTAAACGAAGAGAAGAGACAACTGAATTACTTTTTATCAAACTATCTTCAAGCGAATGGTTTCTACCTTCCAAAGACAAATGTACCGTCTTTAAATCATTATATAAATGTTCCAATTGCAAAAACTTATTAAGAATAACCACCTTCTCACCCTTAATAGACTCAACCTCAAATACTAGATTACGAATGGTCTCTCGACTACTCAATAAATCATCGCATTGACTGTCATACAATTTCTTAGACTCATTTGCCAAAGAATTAGCAGCAGAAAGCATTTTGAGAATTTCAGAAAAAGAATAATGAATATTAGGACAAGCCTCAATAAAATACATTTTGAAATTAGATAAACTGGCAAGAAACTCAACTTTAAAATCTAGAAAATACTTAACGAAAGCAAAGAAAAGATCGCGAGCTTTAAACAAAGCTGAAAGAGACTCATTTAACAATTGAACATTGTGCTGCAAATCAAACCCAGTTCTAGACAAACAAACTTCGGTACGACAAAGCTTTTCGGACAGCGCTGACAGCGAAGCATCGCTCTCCTCTTTCAACTGGCTAAATGACTGCCTGGATCTCTCTAGAGCCGAAACTGCCTCGTTCAACTCACCAATCACGTCTAGCCGCTGCTGCTCAACATCGCTCAGGCTCTTTCTCAAAGCAACAAGCTCACTCTCACTTTCGCTGAGATTCGACTTTGTTTGGTTGAGCTCGGAGACGGTACAGCTCAACTCTTGCCTGTTCGAATCCAAGCTGCTCTTGGTGTCACTCAGCTCTGACGTGGCAGCGCTGAGGCTTCTTTCCGATTCGGCTAAGCACTTCTTTGTCTCATCCAGCTCAGATTGCATCGAGCTTATGCACTTCTCCAACTCCTCTCTGGCTAACTTCAGCTGCTGCTCTCTGCTTTCGAGAGTCGCACGCGTTTCACTCAGCGCCGCACCACTCTCAGAGAGGTCATGCAACGCCTTTGACAAACTACTCTCAGTGAAACTCAGCTTGTCGGACAGCGCTGCCAGCGAAGCATCGCTCTCCTCTTTCAACTGGCTAAATGACTGCCTGGATCTCTCTAGAGCCGAAACTGCCTCGTTCAACTCACCAATCACGTCTAGCCGCTGCTGCTCAACATCGCTCAGGCTCTTTCTCAAAGCAACAAGCTCACTCTCACTTTCGCTGAGATTCGACTTTGTTTGGTTGAGCTCGGAGACGGTACAGCTCAACTCTTGCCTGTTCGAATCCAAGCTGCTCTTGGTGTCACTCAGCTCTGACGTGGCAGCGCTGAGGCTTCTTTCCGATTCGGCTAAGCACTTCTTTGTCTCATCCAGCTCAGATTGCATCGAGCTTATGCACTTCTCCAACTCCTCTCTGGCTAACTTCAGCTGCTGCTCTCTGCTTTCGAGAGTCGCACGCGTTTCACTCAGCGCCGCACCACTCTCAGAGAGGTCATGCAACGCCTTTGACAAACTACTCTCAGTGAAACTCAGCTTGTCGGACAGCGCTGCCAGCGAAGCATCGCTCTCCTCTTTCAACTGGCTAAATGACTGCCTGGATCTCTCTAGAGCCGAAACTGCCTCGTTCAACTCACCAATCACGTCTAGCCGCTGCTGCTCAACATCGCTCAGGCTCTTTCTCAAAGCAACAAGCTCACTCTCACTTTCGCTGAGATTCGACTTTGTTTGGTTGAGCTCGGAGACGGTACAGCTCAACTCTTGCCTGTTCGAATCCAAGCTGCTCTTGGTGTCACTCAGCTCTGACGTGGCAGCGCTGAGGCTTCTTTCCGATTCGGCTAAGCACTTCTTTGTCTCATCCAGCTCAGATTGCATCGAGCTTATGCACTTCTCCAACTCCTCTCTGGCTAACTTCAGCTGCTGCTCTCTGCTTTCGAGAGTCGCACGCGTTTCACTCAGCGCCGCACCACTCTCAGAGAGGTCATGCAACGCCTTTGACAAACTACTCTCAGTGAAACTCAGCTTGTCGGACAGCGCTGCCAGCGAAGCATCGCTCTCCTCTTTCAACTGGCTAAATGACTGCCTGGATCTCTCTAGAGCCGAAACTGCCTCGTTCAACTCACCAATCACGTCTAGCCGCTGCTGCTCAACATCGCTCAGGCTCTTTCTCAAAGCAACAAGCTCACTCTCACTTTCGCTGAGATTCGACTTTGTTTGGTTGAGCTCGGAGACGGTACAGCTCAACTCTTGCCTGTTCGAATCCAAGCTGCTCTTGGTGTCACTCAGCTCTGACGTGGCAGCGCTGAGGCTTCTTTCCGATTCGGCTAAGCACTTCTTTGTCTCATCCAGCTCAGATTGCATCGAGCTTATGCACTTCTCCAACTCCTCTCTGGCTAACTTCAGCTGCTGCTCTCTGCTTTCGAGAGTCGCACGCGTTTCACTCAGCGCCGCACCACTCTCAGAGAGGTCATGCAACGCCTTTGACAAACTACTCTCAGTGAAACTCAGCTTGTCGGACAGCGCTGCCAGCGAAGCATCGCTCTCCTCTTTCAACTGGCTAAATGACTGCCTGGATCTCTCTAGAGCCGAAACTGCCTCGTTCAACTCACCAATCACGTCTAGCCGCTGCTGCTCAACATCGCTCAGGCTCTTTCTCAAAGCAACAAGCTCACTCTCACTTTCGCTGAGATTCGACTTTGTTTGGTTGAGCTCGGAGACGGTACAGCTCAACTCTTGCCTGTTCGAATCCAAGCTGCTCTTGGTGTCACTCAGCTCTGACGTGGCAGCGCTGAGGCTTCTTTCCGATTCGGCTAAGCACTTCTTTGTCTCATCCAGCTCAGATTGCATCGAGCTTATGCACTTCTCCAACTCCTCTCTGGCTAACTTCAGCTGCTGCTCTCTGCTTTCGAGAGTCGCACGCGTTTCACTCAGCGCCGCACCACTCTCAGAGAGGTCATGCAACGCCTTTGACAAACTACTCTCAGTGAAACTCAGCTTGTCGGACAGCGCTGCCAGCGAAGCATCGCTCTCCTCTTTCAACTGGCTAAATGACTGCCTGGATCTCTCTAGAGCCGAAACTGCCTCGTTCAACTCACCAATCACGTCTAGCCGCTGCTGCTCAACATCGCTCAGGCTCTTTCTCAAAGCAACAAGCTCACTCTCACTTTCGCTGAGATTCGACTTTGTTTGGTTGAGCTCGGAGACGGTACAGCTCAACTCTTGCCTGTTCGAATCCAAGCTGCTCTTGGTGTCACTCAGCTCTGACGTGGCAGCGCTGAGGCTTCTTTCCGATTCGGCTAAGCACTTCTTTGTCTCATCCAGCTCAGATTGCATCGAGCTTATGCACTTCTCCAACTCCTCTCTGGCTAACTTCAGCTGCTGCTCTCTGCTTTCGAGAGTCGCACGCGTTTCACTCAGCGCCGCACCACTCTCAGAGAGGTCATGCAACGCCTTTGACAAACTACTCTCAGTGAAACTCAGCTTGTCGGACAGCGCTGCCAGCGAAGCATCGCTCTCCTCTTTCAACTGGCTAAATGACTGCCTGGATCTCTCTAGAGCCGAAACTGCCTCGTTCAACTCACCAATCACGTCTAGCCGCTGCTGCTCAACATCGCTCAGGCTCTTTCTCAAAGCAACAAGCTCACTCTCACTTTCGCTGAGATTCGACTTTGTTTGGTTGAGCTCGGAGACGGTACAGCTCAACTCTTGCCTGTTCGAATCCAAGCTGCTCTTGGTGTCACTCAGCTCTGACGTGGCAGCGCTGAGGCTTCTTTCCGATTCGGCTAAGCACTTCTTTGTCTCATCCAGCTCAGATTGCATCGAGCTTATGCACTTCTCCAACTCCTCTCTGGCTAACTTCAGCTGCTGCTCTCTGCTTTCGAGAGTCGCACGCGTTTCACTCAGCGCCGCACCACTCTCAGAGAGGTCATGCAACGCCTTTGACAAACTACTCTCAGTGAAACTCAGCTTGTCGGACAGCGCTGCCAGCGAAGCATCGCTCTCCTCTTTCAACTGGCTAAATGACTGCCTGGATCTCTCTAGAGCCGAAACTGCCTCGTTCAACTCACCAATCACGTCTAGCCGCTGCTGCTCAACATCGCTCAGGCTCTTTCTCAAAGCAACAAGCTCACTCTCACTTTCGCTGAGATTCGACTTTGTTTGGTTGAGCTCGGAGACGGTACAGCTCAACTCTTGCCTGTTCGAATCCAAGCTGCTCTTGGTGTCACTCAGCTCTGACGTGGCAGCGCTGAGGCTTCTTTCCGATTCGGCTAAGCACTTCTTTGTCTCATCCAGCTCAGATTGCATCGAGCTTATGCACTTCTCCAACTCCTCTCTGGCTAACTTCAGCTGCTGCTCTCTGCTTTCGAGAGTCGCACGCGTTTCACTCAGCGCCGCACCACTCTCAGAGAGGTCATGCAACGCCTTTGACAAACTACTCTCAGTGAAACTCAGCTTGTCGGACAGCGCTGCCAGCGAAGCATCGCTCTCCTCTTTCAACTGGCTAAATGACTGCCTGGATCTCTCTAGAGCCGAAACTGCCTCGTTCAACTCACCAATCACGTCTAGCCGCTGCTGCTCAACATCGCTCAGGCTCTTTCTCAAAGCAACAAGCTCACTCTCACTTTCGCTGAGATTCGACTTTGTTTGGTTGAGCTCGGAGACGGTACAGCTCAACTCTTGCCTGTTCGAATCCAAGCTGCTCTTGGTGTCACTTAGCTCAGACATGGCACCCCTGAGGTTTTCTTCTGACTGAACTAGGTTTTGCCTAATGTTATCTAAATCTTTACTGGTCATTGATAAAATACATTTGGTGGCACTCATTTCATTTTGTGTTTCCGTTATTTTAATTTGTGATATATTAAGGTTTGTCTTATGAAGATCTATTTCATGGGAGAGTTCATGAATTTTGTTTTCAAGAGTTTTTAATGTATATCTTAATAAAGAAATTTCGTCTAAGCGTTGTTGTGCTTCAGTTTTTAATTTACTATTTGTTTCTTGTTCATATTTTATGTTTATTAACAGATCATTATTATTATTTTTTAATGTATCTCTTTCCTGACTAATTGACTTGTAGTTATTTTGAAATTCAGCAACTTCAGTTTCAAAATCTAATTGAAATAAGCAACAAGTAAGTTGATTTACTTTTTTTAGAAATCGAGAAGTGATATTTGTACTTATCTATAATTTTATTCATTTGGTAGTTATTTAACTTTAATTTACATTAAAACATTTCACTAGCAAATCTGAAAGCTTATGATTGTTGATAATAAAAAATCTATTGTATCAGTAAGTTTTTTGTTCAACATTTTGTTGCTTTTATTTCAGAAAATTGTAAACCTTTGAAGTATACAATTATATTATACTCTTTATTTTGTATGTTGAAACAATACATTGTGTAAATTTGCGAAGTTATTATTCGTGTTTCTTAAATATTGTAACTAAATTCTACTTTTTACTGATCAATTATAGAATGAGAAATTGTTATTTGAACTTAATCGTTGTTCTATTCATGATCAATACATACTGCACTCTTAAATAATTTTAAAAATTCAGACATTCAATCGAATAAAAAATAATAATGTAAAAAAGAGCAACATTTCTTACCATTTTTTATCTTCTGAATTTCATTATTTTTTAAGTTAAGTTGCTCGATTAACTGGTGACACTTTGAATCTTCATTATCATTTATATCGTCAATTATGGCTGTTAGGTTTTCAGATTTTTCTGTTAATGAGTCTATCTGCTCCTTCTATAAATAAAGTTTTAGACAAATTGAAAATCAAAATTTAAAAATCAAATTAAAAGTAGCTCAATATACTGATATCCATGTTTATTATTATTGTAAGGTTAAAAACTTTGTAGAGTTTTAAAACAAACAAAAATTTTTTACCTTTGCCACCAGTTCCATTTCTAATTGAATAATTCTCTGATTCATACTCTTTTCTTCGGAAAGCAAAAGTGCTTTTTCATGATCAGCTTTGCTCAACATTGATCTAATTTAAAAGAATTACAGTTGATCATTTAGAGAATATGTCAACTAAACATTGAGAACACCTAAAACTGACTATTTTATTACATTAGTAATACATAATATATAGCTACATAATTTTATGTAATTGTAATAAATTATGTAATTATTTACATAATTACAAAATTTTATTACATATTAGTATATCTAATTTCATTGATAAATCGCGAAATCCTGGTTATTGTAAGGAGTAAAATTTCAGTGTACTTACTTCAAAACTTCGATTTCTTGAGTTAATTTTGTTGTTACTTCAATCATTTCTTTTTCACTAATTTCTTGAGAAGATTTTAGTAAATTTACTTGTGATAATACTTGACTGAACTTTTCTTTTTCTGCTGCGAGTAGACTCTCAATTCTAGCATTATTTTCTTGGAAAATATCACGATCCTACACAGTAAAACTAAAAATTTTAGTTAGGTTTAAACCTAACTAAATATTTAAAATCACTACTGTTAATTATTACATTACAAAAAAAAAAAGAAAGAAAATTATTATCATTAATTTTAATTATCATAATCATTAAATATAGTATTATCAAAAAACTCTCGCATTATTTTCTTTAAAAGTATCAAGGTTCTTAAACAGTGAAACAAGTTATTTTAATTACGTTTAAATAATAATAAAACTTGACACACAAAAGAAATGCCAGATGAAAGTTGATCATTTTAAAAAACTCTTTTCAGTAATATTTGTGCAAATGCACAAGACGTGCATCATCCTTCAAGAAAAAAAAACTCTAAAACTTAAAATAATCACGCCAATGGCAATATAAAAGGAATATTCACCAGTGTGTCACTGCATCATGCTACAAACCTTTATATACAAACTTATTTTCAAGTTGTATGTCAAGAGTGTGCTTAAAAATTTCTAGAATTTTGATGTTTTCATCTTCATTTTTATGGCAAAAAACTCTGTTGTTTATCATCTCATAAGAATAATTTTTATTATTTCTTTGCCTAAGATTGATTGCCAGAAAATAGTGGGTTAATAATGATTACATTTGACTGTAAATAGCATAACGTTTTTGTACTTTTGAAATTTTTTAACAAGATATTGCCAGCAAATGTTTTTAGAGTACTTATAGAGCTTGATTAAATAAAACTGTGGTGTATTCAATATATATACAAATATTCGCTATCAAATTTACAAAATAATGAAATTCTAAGGGGAGAAACTGTTACAATATCAATAGTAGTTAAATTTGAAGAAGAAAACATATAACTAACATTCATGGTTCATTCAAGTTAATTTAACGATATCATTAATCATATGTGAACAGTAAAGTTACAAAACAACTAATTATTGAACCTTGATTGCATTTTTCAATGCCAACTCTAACTCTATTCTTTCGCATTCAAGGATATTCAGCACTTCTACAAAGTTTTCATTTTCAACTGGATAGTCTTTTTGCACTAAATAAAAACAATTAAACTTAAATATGCCCTCATATAATCACCTTATTACAAAATATTTTATAAAAATAAACTTCCTAAATACCGTTTTTCACAAAAACACCAAGTGCTTTCTCCATTTCGCTTATATGTATTGTTTTAGCTTTTAAAATTTCATTGAGTGAGTCTTCTTGCATCTTGGCAATACTTAGTTTATTATTAGCACCTAAAATATCATCATCAAGTTTTAGGATAACAGTCTCAAGTTCCCTTATTGCTTTATTAAGTGCAACACATTCAGATTTGTGGTCTTCAATTTCTAGACAAAGCATTTTTTCAGCTTGATCTTTTTCTAACAACTGTTTCTCTAAGACACTGCATTTTTCACTCTTTAACTCTAGTTCCTTTTGAGTTGCCGCTAAGTCTTTTGCAGCAATATCACTACCTTTCAAAAGAGTCTTATGGTCCTGTTCAGCAGATTCAAACTCTAACTTTAGCTTACTTATTTCTAACCTTGCACTAGAAAGTTGATTTTCAAGATCTTCATTTTTGGTGTCAGCTTCTTTAAGTAACATCTTTACCTTTTCCAATTCCTCATTAAGTGCACTACATTTATTACTTATAAAATCAATGGACTTCTTCGATTCTTCATTTGAATAAGGTATTGACTCTTGAGTACTACTTTTGTTGTGTAAGGCTTCTTTTTCAATGTTATGGAGGGCATTTGATGTTTTATCTTGATGCAAGAGCTTTGTTTTTGAGTTATCTTTTTCAAATTCTAGAAACTTTTGCAAAGTGTAATTTGACAAGTCAAGCTCATTTAAAAGCTCCCTGTTTCTATCTTCAACATCAGACAGCTTCTTAGTAGTGAATTCTAAGTTATTCTAAACAATAAATATAGTTTATTTACAAGCATCAGCAGTAAATACCAGCTTGTATAACATTTCTGAACAAGATATTTCAGTTTTATTTTGCTAAAGATTTCTAGCAAAAATAAATTTACAGTTATAAGCGTTATACTCTTAAAATAAAAGAAGTTACCTTTAGAGAGTCATTAGAACTTTTCTCAAAATCAATAGCTTTTGTGAGTTCAGCCCCAAGTTGATTAATTTGATCTTTTAATTTATTAGTTTCTTCAGCTTCATCTTTATACTTTTTTTCAAACAAACTTGCTTCTTCCTCTTTTAGTTTAAACTTCTCAAAAAGATTTTCCATTTCTTTGGTTTTTTCTTTGTACATCTTTAAGAAGAAATGATATAGTAGATTTAATAAAAATTTTTTAAAAAAAATACTTCTACAAACAGTAATATATATAGACCATTTATTCAGTGCATAAAAATATCTTTATCAAAATAGATTCTATAAGGTAGAGAGTGTCTAAAACATTAGTGTGATAAAATCAGGAAATTCAAGATTTGAAAGAGCCTTCACTTATCCAGACTTATCCAGATTTGAGTTAGAGCTACTTTTAATAATGTAGAATAAATAGTAATTTAAAAAGTAGTCAGTAAAATATATATAGTACACTTCTATGATAATAGAAGTAGACTATGTAAACTTAATCTGTTAACCGTGTTGAGCTGAATGTTCTGTAATTCCAAAGAACTTGACTTTTCTTCTGATTCTTCTAAAAGTTTTTGAAGTTCCTCAATTTTACTGGAGGATTTTTCTAGCTGATTGTGAATAATTTTAGACTCTGATTCAAGTTTTCGAACAAGGTCTTGAAGTTGAGTAACTCTTTCATCCTTAAAAACAAAAAAAATTATAAAGCCTCAGAAATCTTATCTAATAATTTTGCTTTTTAATTAAGTAACATAAAATGAATTTGAAGAAAACAGATTGAGCAAATGTAATAATTAGACCAATTTAAAATTTAAACCAAACTAATAAAATAATAGACAGATAAATTTGTAAAAATTTTGAAAATATAACTACTTTATTACACATTCATGCAAATGTTAAAAATACACAATTTTAACAATCAAAAGAAAAAAAAAGAGACCTTATGTGATGCAACAGTTGTTTCTTTTTGGAGAAGATTTGTTTTTTCAAGAACTTTGATTTTTCCTACTAGTTTTTCAACTTCTTTAGTAAGTTCCTTTTTATCATTCTCTAATGATTCAATAAGTTGTTCAGAAGCTTCAGAGCCTTGAGTAAGTACTTTAAGCCTTTTAACAGCCTCTTCTTTGGTTTTAAGAAGTTGATCTTTAGCAGCCATCTAAAATTAAACATCATGAAGCAGCATATCAAATTTGATTGCATAGTTAAGAATTACTCTAAATTAATTACATTGAAAAATATACAAGAAGCTATGTTGAAACAGTTAATATACCTCATCAGCCATATTTTGTACTGCTATGTCTTTCTCCCCCATAACATTTCGCATTTCTTCTAACTTGTTGCTAATTTTTTCATGAGCCTCAATTCTTCCAGCCAATTCAAACATTAATTTCTCAGAATTTATTCTTTCTTGTGCTTCGACTTTATCCTTCAACTCCTCAGCTTCAAGAACTTGCTGCATTAGTATTTGAATGTTTTCGTCCTTCTGCAAGTTTAACGTCTGATATTCTTCTAACTTGCGCCGCAGCCGCATCAGTTCTTCTTTAATTTCTTCTCTATCCTGAATATTTAGGATGTTAAAGGTTTTCACAAACTGTTTTCTTATTTAAAATGTTATGAGTAAAATTTGAAAAACTAAAGAGAATTAGGTAAAAACTTTATTTGTAATTAATTTTTGTGATAACATAAAATCCTTACATACATACATATATACATACATACATACATACATACATACATACATACATACATACATACATACATACATACATACATACATACATACATTCATACATACATACATACATACATACATACATACATACATACATACATACATACATACATAATCAGAGCTGCATTTATTTTTTTGAGTATTGAATTTGGTAATGCCATGGAATTCAGTAATCTGAATTCCATGGCATTACCAAATTCAAATTTAACATTAACTGCCATGGAATTCAGTAATCTGAATTCCATGGCAGTTAATTTATCAAAATACTTATGGGACCACATTAAAGAAGTTTTCAAGGATGCTTGATTTTGCAAAGAGAACCTAGTGCAGCTTGAAAAATCCAAACATAAAAAAACTCTATCATGAGGTTTTATAAGGAATTTACTTCATGGCTACATTCATTTTTATCTGAGAGTGAGGAGACAGATCCTCTACCCATCTGCACCTCAAGGCAACTAGCAATTTTTAGCTTTTGTTGATTGCCTTGAGGTGCAATAGAATAAAATTTTATTAATTTAAACATCAAATTGTTCAACATTAAGTTGATAAAATAAATTTTGTAAAACTTTATTTGAGATCTGTATCCGTTGGAAAAATTCTTTATTTAAATGTCTCTATTATGTGCAATAGTTAAAAATAAACTAAACAGTAAGATTCATATCTTTTAGTATGCTAATCACAAATTTAAAATAAAAAGTAGTTAAGCAAAGAAATTTTGTGAATTATTACCCAACACCAAAAATAAGTATTTATGATCTCCAGCTAATTTATTCAAATCCTGCATACTTTAATTACACTGAAGGACAAAGACATTTCTATGACATGACTACAAAATCTTTTACTATTTTCCATTTACATAAGTAATCAATTTTTATAAATAAAATAGGAATCAAACTTACATCTGGTAAAACATTTGAGGAGGAAGATATGCTACCACTTGTTTTCAAGCTTTGTATTTCTTTCTGTATGATAAACAAATATTACTTATTTATGATATATATATATATATATATATATATATATATATATATATATATATATATATATATATATATATATATATATATATATATATATATATATATATATATATATATATATGTTAGGGTTATGACATTTTTCAATTTTAAAAGCCATGACCTTTTGTTTATAATTTTCAGAAACGACTTTCATTTTGCTTAATTATGAAAAAAACCCTGCACCTAATGAGCTGTTGTAACATACAGAACCAATATACAAATATTTGTCTGTTTACAAGTCATATATTACAAAAACTGTCAACATGCCATACAGTAACTTTTTAAATATGTTTTTAAATTCTAAATTACTATTTATGAACTTGCTGGTAAGATATTTGTGAGTTTTACAAGTGTTGTGAAGCTCATCAATCATCTTGACAGCTCACTCAGCAACTATTTTTGAGCAAAAAATCATCAAGAGCTGATTGCTCCTGTATCCAGTGGATGGAAAAACATCTTAAAGCCTTAGAACAGTTCAAATTGGAGAGCAGCATGAAACTGATTGTATGAGCCCTCTGTATAGTGCTGATTAGAAAACCATGCTTCACAGAGATATAAAAAAAAAACAAAAAAAAAAAACAAACAACTGAAATCATTCCTCAATCATGGTTTTTCACGCATTCTTTTTTTTGCTGCAATAACTTTTTTACATGTCATCATATCCTGCTAAAACATCTTTAATGAACTGATAGTTGATATTAGGTGACTGTGAATCTATTAGGAATAACAAACTCAACAAGCGCCAAAGAACTAGGTCAAGAATGTGGTGTTGACAAACAATAAACTGAAACTTGCCTTTTGTCTAAACTGTCTCTGGAGTCTAGTAAAAACACCTTTTTTGACCTGTATTGACTGCTGAAGTGTTAGAAATAATCTTTTTGACAATTCTCCCTCCATGCATTGTATTGTCCAGTAGGGATTGCAGTGGAAAAAAGATCTCTTAGCTGATCCATTGTCACAAGCCAAAATGCCAAGATTGAGAGTTCTTGCAGAATTCTTAAGTCAGACTATCTGATATTCTTTATTGTCAAATCGCTTCCAGCCAAAATTGAAGCAGAATTCCTCTTCAGTTATAAATTTTTTCAATTGTGCTTTAGTGTTGTCTGTATCCTTGATCACTCAACACCAAATTCCTGATTGTGATGGGGTGGGTACATCAAATCCTTCATCAGCTAAGTTTTGAAGATCAATTAATACTTTTGACATCAGCATGGCAGCAGATCTTGTTTGATACTTTTTCTTCTGAGGGTTATACTCTTCTGCAAAATTGGAATCTGTGCTGTTCTTATCTTCTCCAGTATTATTAACACTACTGAACTGGAACTACTTGTACTTGGCTTGTTTGCAATTCTTGGCTTGTTTGCTATTTTTGAAGGATATATAGTTGACATGGAAGCCACTTTCTTAATCATGTATTTTACTTGTCTTCCTGATTCAATATGTTTTCTGTTAAGTTTTTTGTCTTTAATGTAAAGCCAGTTTGCATTAAAGACAAAAAACTTTAAAAAAATTTATTAGCGATTTGAATATTTTTTATTGAAATATTTATACTTTGTATGTTTAAAACTTATAACTTAAAAGGTCAGATTGCCCTTTGACTTACAAACAATTTCTTTGACAAACTTACAGACAATTTCTCTGTTCAAAGGCATTCTACACATTATTCATGAATGCTCTTTTCATTTCTGGTATGCTGGGACAGAATTTTGTAGTTATTTTAGCTAATTATACTGCTTATTTTGATTGTTTACTACCAGAAGACAAGTTTATTTAAATTTGAAAATATAATACAATACATTCAATGAGAACTTTTATATAATAGTAGATATCATGTACCAAACAAATTTGGGTGTGGGAGTTTGTTACATGACCAAAAGAAAGTAACACCAAAAAACTGGCAGAAGTTCATCAGAGGCAACATCAGAGAAATTAATATTTTGAAAAAAGTATGCATGTACATTAGGGTGGTCCATTTTAAACTTTTTTTTGAAACTTTAACCGGGTTTTTACCAGTGATGACATTTTATCTAAAAACGCTAAATACCAAAAATTTTGAATTTAGAACGAATTTTACATCCCCCACAAGACATTGGAAGTTCAAGTAATAGATTGTGCAACACTTGCGCAAAGTTTTTACTAACAAACTGTTGTTTTTTTCTTAATGGGGTTCACATAATTTATTTGACAATCACTAAGAAATAATTCTACAAAAATTTATTAATTTACAACTTATTGTACTAAATATATTCCATAACATAATTCAGTTTAGTTACTCTTATTCCAATACATTTCAAACATTATAATATCGATACTTTCGTTCCATCATGAATTTAATATTGTGAAATTGCATTTAAGGAAGTCATTAAGTCTTAATTCTCTTGAGACAACAATAGTTCTTAAAAACATGCTGCAACGTTGATAAGTTTAATTTACAACCCTTTAAATGAACCTTATTCTATATCATTTTAATGTTGCAAAGTATATATCTAAATGTATAGTCAATAACAGCGCTTATATTACAAGCTTCAGTTTTGTATTAAACCTCGACAATGGCTCCCATACTAAAGAAGATTGGTAGACCTAGTAAAAGTTTTGGAAATAATCCATCTATTGATGCAGAAGAGTCAGTACTTAGACCAGGAAAAAAACGCTCACTACATTCAATACATATTCCTGCTGTTGCTATAAACAAAAATATTGGCGATAAAAAGCAGACATTCTTCTTGTTTAAATCATTGGATTTAAACAAGAAGAATGTCTGCTTTTTATCGCCAATATCTTTTACAATTAAACTGGACAGTCTGTTTCATATATCACATACAGACACTTACACATTGCTGAAACACTCTGGTAACGACGAGTGGCTTATTGACTGGGAACTTCTAAAATACCAATGAAAGTTTCCTCAGGTGGGCTCAATGGCTAGAGTTGACAAAATACTTGCTGAAAAAGAGCGACAACGCTACATCAAACTACAGTATCAGGAAAGAAAGAAAAGAAAGGAATTGCTTCATACTAAGAAACAGCAACTCAAATGTTTAGCCATTACTGATAATAATGAAGTCAACAAGGGCGACAAATTTTCTTCAGATATTACGGAAGAAGATGAAAGAGATAAAAGTTTTTCAGTGAAAGAGAAAAAAGAACATCATTGCAAATCAGTGATAACAATGAAAATTTCAAAAAGAGAACTGTTAAAAGAAGCGTGTACAGTTGCTGATGGATCCTGTATTAGTGAAAGACAACAGCTACTTATTTTGGGAAAGACTTTAGCATTAGGTGGAGCAGCTTTAAATGATGTTACACTTTCTAAATCATCAGTTCATAGAGCAAGATCAGCTAACAGAATTGAAGAAGCTAAATTAATGGAAGAAACTTGGATTCCACCTGAATATTTGGAAATTCATTGGGATGGAAGAACTTTCAAGCAAGCTACTAGAAAAGAGGAAGAGCAACTTGCTGTGTATGCAGGGCAACCTCCTAAATTGCTAGGTACTCCTAAAATTGCTGACGGGACTGGTCAAACGCAATGTTGTTCAGTGATGAACCTAGTTGATAAATGGCAATTAAAAGCATCTGTTGTTGCACTTGTCTATGATACAACAACTGCAAACAGTGGAGCTGCAATTCTAATTGAGAAGCAAATTGGGCATTCTCTACTCCAACTTGAATGTAGACATCATATTCCAGAGCTCTTTATAAAAGCAACATCCAATGCTATTTGTGGTCCGAACAAATCACCAAGAGTTCAGTTGTTTGAAAGGTTCAAAAAAGAATTTTATAACTTCAACAAGAATATAAAAGAACTTAGAGTGTGGGACTGGCCTCATGATCAAAATAGTTTTTTATTTCAACAAGCACTTGAAGTAAAGAAATAGGCAATCAATTGCTTGGAGAGAAAAACATTTCCTCATGAGGACTATTGCGAACTAGTGGAGCTTACTCTACTTTTTTTTGGTGGACATATTAAAAGAAGTTTCCGCATTTGGTATGCTGGTTCTGATCATCATGCAAGGTTGATGCAAAAGCCATTTATTATACAAAAATATTCCTAATAGCTTGTACTTTTGAACTTACTGATGAAGAAGCAAGAAAGGTAAAGAGGATGGCTGAGTACATTTGTCTTTTTTATGCAAAGTACTTTCTTCAATCTGTTATTACTTCTGCTGCTCCAGCTAATGACCTGCATTTCTTTTACTTAATGAGAAAACTTAAATCAATCAACCTTGAAAGTGTAGAGGAAACCATCAAGTCTTTTGAAAGACACCTTGAATACTTATCTGAGGAGCTAGTAGTCTTTTCCTCATTCGACAACTCTGTGAGTTATGTAGAAAAGACTATGATGGGTCAGAAACTTATAAACTTACCAAGACCTAAAGTATTTACTCCATATAAACTGAAGACTCCGATTATTATTTGGCGTAACAAAGAAAACCTTTTTTATCGCCTTTTATTGGCGAAAAGTCATGGTTGCTTTTTCATTTGTTAAAATTAAACAGACCCCAAAAATGGCTAAACGTTCCATCAGTACATTAGAACAAATTTGAGGACTTGAACTCCGCAAAAAAATTTGTATGCAATCTTTCTTGTGTCAATGATATTGCAGAGCGAGGTATCAAGCTTATAGGAAACATAAAAGACAAATGCTTTGATCCAGTAGAGAGGAACAACTTGCTTAAGTTGTGGAAAAGCATCGAAACAGCTTTAAAGGTGCATATTTCTCAAAGAAATCAATTCAAATTAATTTTCAACAAACAAACAAATAAAATTTCAGTGACTTTGCTAATTGTATATTTATCAATATTTCAATAAACCTTTTGTGGGATATGTACAAATAGTCATAAATTAATAAAATTTTGTAAAATTTTGTAAAATTTTTTTCTAATGGTTAATAATTAAATTGTGTAAATCCCACTAAGTAACTATAACAATTAGTGAATAAAAAAGCTACGCAACACTTGCACAATCCGTTATTCTAACTTCCAATGCTTTGTGGGGGATCTAAAAGTTGTCCTAAATTCAAAATTTTTTGTATTTAGGGTTTTTATATCAAATTTTATTACTGGTAAAAACCTCAATTAAAATTTCAAAGAAAAGTTTAAAATGGACCACCCTAACGTACATATGTATATAATATGTATTATATACATATGTACATTATATATATATAATTATGCATGTTTCATGATAAGTAATACTCTTATTGACTTTTTGAACTTTAAATTAGATTAGATAAATATGTAAAATAGCTGAATTCATAAAATATCTGCTGGAAATAAAAAGAGCTTGTCTAAAGTTTAATTATTGATTACTTTTGGTTAAGTTTATATAGCTTTTAATTGTTAGTTAACTCCAAATATTATAACTATTGTCTTTCATTCTTGTCATGTAATTTGTTTTCAGACAACTACTCCAAGATGACCTTTAATGTTTGGTTAGTTGGGCAACAGATTCATGTCCTTAATGTGGATAATTTTAATGAGTTGTAGACTAATAAACAGCTTCTGTGTCACTTGTTTTGTGATTTAAAATCAAACAAACTGAGTTTGTCCTTAAGTTGTTTGAATATGATCAACAAAGTTTTCTAAATTTGGCATATAATTAACATTCCAACAATTTAGAAATCAAATGCTGAAATAAAAGTTATGGAATATATGAGAAGCATGTGTCAGAAAAAAAAAGCATGTTTCAGTTGGGAAAAACAAGTTGAGGCAAACAGATAAACTGATCCTGAAAATTCATTTCAGGATATTTTGAAAATTGTTTGATATATCACATGCCAATTCATATAGTTTAACTATATTCTATATAGTGGTAAATAATGAAAAAAAATTGTTTCTCAAACTTAAATTAAAAAAAAATTATGCTTTTAAATTGAATTTTAATAACTATTTATTATTATATCATTTAATGCGTTAAAAAAAAAAAGAAAAAAAAAAAAAATCCAGTGAGATGGGGGAGGGGAAGAACTAGTCAGAGGCCCGCTGGCCCTCCCTTGGCCTATGACTATAAACGTCCTAAACTAGTCAATAAATAACACTATTTGAGGTTTTATTCAAATAAACGTTTTAAAAAACATTTCATTTGCTTTCGTTACAAAATTAAAATTTTTTTATAAAGACACAATTTTAAAACGCAAATTTTGATCAAGTATTAGAGAGACAATTGATGAATCTAATTTTTTTCAGTAGACCTAAGATAAAATAATGATATACAATTAAACTTTTTATTCCTGATTTTGGGCCACAGCCTTCATTTTACCTCCAAAAATCATGAATTTACAAGTCAATAATTTTGAACAAAATTGGATAAACGAGGCATTTCCTGAGACAATGGAGTCTTGACAGTGCTCTTTTTGGATTCCGCAAGTAAAAATCTCTTGGGGTACCAAATTTTAGGAAATTTCCCCAAACCATTATAAAGATACAATATATCAAAGTTGCTTTGTAGTTGCTAAAATGCTGACTCAACATTATTTTAACTGACGATATCTCTGGAACCCATGTGTATTTTTAACTAAAATTTTTGCAGTTATTGTTGTTTTAAAATGGACTGCAAGTGAAGTAAAAATGAACAAATTCTGAGACATAAGGGTGTCATGGCCTGGATGATTTCATATGGAATGACCCTAAAGATTTTAATATTATTAATTACCATTGGTAATCCCTTACAAATTCTAAAACTGCAACTGGAGTTTAAAGCTCATGTGTTGGCTCTTACAATAAATAAACAATAATAACAATAAACTCTAACAATATCTAAAAACAGAAAATTTGAGAAGTTGTGTTTATTCAATAATCTGTTGTTTGTAACAAGCTTAGATCATACAAAAGCAACACTTAGAGAAGCAATGAACATTGTTGCCCCAGCTTTAAGGGGAGTTAGGATTAACATGGATAAACTAATTCTTTTAACTAGTTCCTCATATGAAGCTAGAAAAGCAGCAAAGCAATCTATTAGCAAACATTAAAAATATATTTTTATTTAAGGCTCTTCTTGTACCTCATTTCAATGGTAAACTTTTACTAGATTTTAATGGTGCAAACAACGATTGCCTAGAATAGATGTGAAGAAACCATTAGGCATCCCCAAATCTATGGAACAATTACTTCAGAGTTGGATTGGTGTGTCAGAGTGGTTAACTGCCTTGTGTTTTGG